>NC_141089.1:11876618-11961618 GCF_041138505.1 Cibotium barometz | reverse complement strand
GTCCCCCATAAGGAGGACTTCCCCCAAGTTGGAGTAGTGTATGATCTCATCTGCCAAAAGGGCTGCATATGGTGACTCTCCCAATGGCCCCGTGTCCTCCTCCTCACCTCTACTCTCATCCTCTGCTGTCATGGCATATCTCGATCCTCTAGGAGAGAAGTAGCATAGAGCAATGTATAACACCATGTCTGTTGAGAGCTGCAGTCTCTAATCCACATGTATCTAGCCTCCTGGTCACGTGCTACCACCTGTAGGTGCTTCTGTAGCTCTCGTTTTCGAAGAGTACTGCTATACCTCCAAATCCTCTCGATGTGCTCTGTCTTGTGGTCCCCCCTGTATGTAAACTCCCACTAATAGCCCTCTACTTTGGGTAGCCCCCTCTCTGGGCTTTGGTGCGACGTCTCTGTAAGTAGTATGATGTCCCGTCCCTCCATGACCTCCTCCATCCTCCCATGATGTGTCCAAAGTGCTCCATAGCAGTTCTAAACTGCTATGTGTATCTGTGAATCTGGATCCTCCATAGCCGATGTCCCATAGGCCACCTGGTGCTAATCGGTGGCCTTGCCATCGATGATGACACGGCCATCACGATAGAATGCTCTCTTGCCCTCTTTCTGGGCCTGTAGGACTCTCGGCATGCATGTTTTCCTGTGTTCTATCTGCATCCTTGTAAGGTCATCATCCAAATAGATGGGATCTCCCTGTAATCCTCGTAGAATCACCATCTTCCTCACATGGAGAGACGAAGAGGGTCACATGAAGGTGACCCTCTCCGTCTCTCCTGCAAACTATAGGATGAGGGCTCGCTTGCGTGTTGAGTCTTTCCCGGCTCTCCATGCTTTGGTGAAGGGGAGAGGGTCCTCTCCATGCATAGAAGCTATCCATCTTTCTCGGGAGTGGAGTCGGGTGTCTCGGCTATACCTGTGACTCAAATGTTGAGGCGGCGGGCATGGCTCATCTTCTCCTCCTCAATGGTGGTGTGAATGATTTGGTGTTCTTCCCTTTGAATCTCCTCCCTCACTTCTTTATGGATGTTCTTCTTCACCACCTCAACCCATCCTGACTGCTTGGCTTCGAGTTTTCCCTCCATGTCCTTTATGATCTCCTTGGAGATCTCTTCTTTGATGGCCGTGAGAGTGTTGTCATTGATCTCCCCTTCTTCCTTCCCGGTGTTCTTGACGGCTACTAGTTCCACTTTCAATGCACTCACCTCCTCCTTAAGTGCTGTGTTCTCTTGGTCAAGGTCCGTGGGCCATGATGTGCCGGTGTAGTTTGTTCTCCACCTCATCGAGGCTGGAATCGAATGTCTTCTTGTTCTCCTTGATTAGTGCCTTCATTGCTGTCTCGAGGGCCTTGAGCTTCTATTGGAGACTCGGGGGGAGGGGGCATTCCTCGAGATTACTCTGCAACCCTTCCCACAGGCAAGGAGAGAGAGAGAGAGAGAGAGAGAGAGAGAGAGAGAGAGAGAGAGAGAGAGAGAGAGAGAGAGAGAGTTATGTTGCTGCCTTGGGGGCCTGAGGAAGGGTGGGTGGGAAAAGGGAAGCGAAGGGGCTAGCGGACAGGCAGACGGGCCAACGTAGCACGAGCAGGGCAGCGAGGCAAACATAATAGCATAGCGGGAGAGAAGGCGACGGCGAGCAGGGGTGCGAACAACGGGCGAACAGTTGTGTGTGTGTGTGTGTGTGTGTGTGTGTGTGTGAGAGAGAGAGAGAGAGAGAGAGAGAGAGAGAGAGAGAGAGAGAGAGAGAGAGAGAGGAGCGTGAGAGAGTGAAAGGGAGGCAGGGAGTGGGAAATGAAGGAGAGAGTGAGAGGTGGAGGATAGAGAGAGTGAGTAAAGAGAAGGATAGAGAGAGTGAGAAGGGGTGAGTGAAAGAGAGGGAGATGAAGGAGAGTGAGAAAGAGGGTGAGGGAAGAGGGTGGGAGAAGGAGAGAGAGGGTGGGTGGGAGAGTGAAAGGGAGGGAGGGAGAGGAAGGGATGGTGGTAATAGATAGAGAGGGAGAGTTAGCAAAGAGAGACAAGGATAGAGAGTGTGTGAGAGTGAAAGGGAGGGAAGAGGGTGGGAGAAGGAGAGAGGGTGGTGTGGGTTGGGCTAGGCGGAGATGGTGGCGGCAATACTCAGAGAGAGATTGTTCAAGTAGAGAGAGAGGAAAACCAAGAAAATCCCCCTCCCAAGCTCCCTTAGTGACCATTCCCACATTGTCGTACTCATGGTGGATGCATTGTTCTTTTAAAGTTACCTTGCATAGTTATTTCACAGATGTGTTATAATATTTTTGGTCTCATAGACCGTTTGGCCTTTTGTAGACATTAATATGACTTTTGTTCTCTTGTGTGTGCAACAACTGGTCTAAGGTATATAGCTGACAAGGAGATGCATACCAAAACTCACATACCACCCCTCAAATGAAAGTAGAAATTGTATCACGTTTTTTGAAGCAACTCAGATTGTGTTCCATTTTTTACGGTGTGTTGTAGGAGCAATCCTCCTATACTTGTCCCTCTTCTCGCTCCTTCAATAACATGAGCTGCAATAATTCCTTGAACACGGAAATTATCTCCAAAAACTATGTAGTATAGAATGAATTTTTTATTTTCATTGATGCCCGTCTCTCATTTCTTCAAGGGTGTCACTCTATTGGGGGTTTCTTGGCCCTATAGGTCTATCTTGTAGCAACCATGGCTTGGTAGGCATTGAAATGTAGTCATGGAGGGGTGTCAAGTATTATAGAATTGAGGCATGGAAGATGTATAAGAAGGAATAAGTAACAAGGAAGGCAAGTAGCCACAATAGAATTGAGGCATGGAAGATGTATAAGAAGGAATAAGTAACAAGGAAGGCAAGTAGACACAATTGCTCTAGAGATGAGGAGAGGGAAATGGCTTGGATTATTTGGGGTGGGGGACACCACCAATGGGGTTGTGGGGTTGAAGAGAGGGTGGGATGGGGATGTTATACTAACTTTAAACCAATTCCCTATAAACATTGGAACCTTAGAAAATAGCTGCAAACTATTTGGTTTTTTTTTAAAATAACGATGAAGGTAAAATTTAGTACGATATGATATTTCAAAATCGGTAGGCAACATGGGGCATGTGAAGTCTCTCTCTCTCTCTCTCTCTCTCTCTCTCTCTCTCTCTCTCTCTCTCTCTCTCTCTCTCTCTCTCTCTCTCTCTCTCTCTCTCCTCTCTCCTCTTCTTCTTCTTCTTCTTCTTCTCATCAGTAGCTATAGAAGGAAGGAGGAAGGGTGAGGTGACGAGGGAGAGGAAGGGCCCACTAAAGCAAGGGATGGTGGAGAAGGCTAAGGAAGATCCCCAAGACAAGGATGAGGAATTTGATCCACTTGTGGTATTCACAACCTTGTATGCCTTAATCAATGCATGCAAAATATTTATTGTGTAAGTATGAACACAAGTCTCAGTCCCCTACACCTATTGCACACTTTATCATGATGCACCCCCAACTTTGCTCCCTATAGTTGTATGCATCAACATCCTCCATCCCTATTGTGCTTGGTCCTCTTTCCTTGCATGCAAGGAGAGAGAGAGAGAGAGAGAGAGAGAGAGAGAGAGAGAGAGAGGGAGAGAGGGAGAGAGAGAGAGAGAGAGAGAGAGAGAGAGAGAGAGATTAACATTTATAGAAGTCTAAAATGACTTAGAGACCAAATACATAACCAAAAGGCCATGTCAACCTTGAGCTAAATCCATGATCCTTTAAAAAACATCCTATTAGTAAATCTATAATGTCAACAAGCATCAAGAACAATCTTGAGCTAAATCCACGATCCTTTAAAATACATCCTACTAGTAAATCTATAATGTCAACATGCATTAAGAATAATCAACTTTGCTAAAAATCATCTAGTATTGGTTTTTTTGAGGGATTTGGATTGGTTTTTTTAATGGGTTTACATAACGTTTAATGAGCACTCCACCTTCATGGTGGCTACTCACTTGCCTTCTTTCCAAGCTAATCTGACCTTGGCTAATTATGTATTCTTTTGCTTGACTTGCATTTGGGTGAATCCATAAACAATGCATATCTTTGTACCTTTAAGTTTGTTCAATTGTTTTAGGCTCACGAGTCTCACTCTTAAGAAAACCTCTATATCACCATTTAGAGGGTAGTAAAAAATAAGCATATACACATGGCATTTTTTTAATATGAATATTTCACACACCTAATTCTCATGCCTAATGTAAGTTACATTAAGGTGAGTCCTTCCCCTCCATGGGTAATATAAAGTAGGTATATATACATAGCTTGTAGGAATATACATATCGTTTCCTCTATGTGTACATTTTTTCATATGGATATTTTTGCATGTCTATTGCAAGCTGCATTGGGTGGGTCCCCACATCTTTATAACTTTAAGTTTGTTCAATTGTTGTAGGCCCGAGGGCTTCACTCTTTAAGAAAACCTCCATATTACCTGCCTTCAAAAGATAGGGATGTATACATGATTTTTAGGAATATCGTTTCTTATATACATTTTTCATATGAATATTTCATATGCCTTTTGTAATGCACACTGTAAATGTACCTTCTTTAAAAATGGTATGTCTATTGATATCATAAATTTTTCATAAAAGTGAACCTATATGGTTTTAATGATAACCTTGTCTTGAAATCAAGGCAAATACTATCTCATTGGTAATGTTGCATGTAGTTGCACACCTAATTACCCTTCCTAAACTCCATTCACGTACTATACATCATGTAATCTGCCCACACGTATATGTAGGGTCTTTAGTCTACCTTAGTTTGTCATCTTTGACTTCGGCTATGACTTCTAATTTGATGTGCTCTCTAACTCTTCCTTGACCACCAATTGTCTCATGTATATCTTTGTTTATCTGTTCTCTTAACTTGGCAATAATCTCTTGGGTCTCGGGCATCATTGGATTTGGTTTGTTCGCCAAGGCTATGACTCATTCTTCAAGTTCATGAAACCATCCTTTTAGCCATGTGATTTATTGTAGATATGTGGTTAACTCATTTGAGCAAACATGTGATTTATTGTAGATATGTGGTTAACTCATTTGAGCAAAGTGTGGATCGTGAAACTAAGCTTTTTTGGCATGCTCACTTCTTGCATATGAACAGTTAACTACTTGGATAAAACCTTAGAAGATAAGGTTTTTTGCTCTCACTTACATGTTGTGGGGCGACTCTGTGTTCGTTCTGTGCATATATATATTGACAAAGTTCATTATGTGCATATATTAATTTGTGCCCACTAGCAATAATATATGCCCACACCTTAGCTAAAGCCAAGGTCGTTGACTCACAAACGTTGAACATCAGCAAAAACAACTATATTTCATTACAATATTTTACAAGGTCGTCAGCCCATGGACATTGAAGACATTTATTTGTTTCCAACTTACACACTCATATATTATTTATTCACACCATCGTCTTGCACAGACGCAACAACTACATGAAGGCCTCGTCACTAAGATCGTGTTGTGGAGGCACACTTATGAAATCATCACCTTCTCTGACGGCTCTTAGAAATTTTGTAGCTTTCTCCTCGGACGAGTTTATGTAGGGCTCATTTGGATCTACATCCGGCGGGCTTTCTTCAATGAGTATTGGATTGGCCTCATCACCTTTCTGGCTGGTTCCGAGTTCATTATTTTTCTCCTCGAACACTCCCTCTTCTTGCTTTGGCTGCTCATGTTTCTCTTCACACGTCCTCAGAAAGTACCTTACACATTCACCTTCTATATAGTGATCTTGAAAGAAGACTTTTCTTATGGCGGAGATGTCAGCAAACTCTCGAGTCTTCATATATTTCCAAACAGCGTGGGCTTTGCTAGAATCCATACCGTTACCTGCTTTTGGGATTATCCACTGTGCACTTGGAAAATACTTCCCGCTTCTCATCATTTCGAGCAGGGTAACTCCAAGTGTTATTGACCACTTGTTGAGTATATAATTCTCCATGTACACGAAAGACCACTGAAAAACACATTCAGCGGCGTCAGGCACACTTGGTTCTTGAGGTCACCCTGGCCAAATTGTGCATACAAAGTTCTACCTCTGGTCTCCTTTGTAGAAACATTATGCGCATGAAATCGAAAGTGAGGCTTAAGCAAATCCTTCAGACAATACCCCACCATTCCCTCAAATGTGTGTATTTTAATTTGACGTAGTGCGCGGCACATCACAATTGCCCTTGGCGGTTTATTGACATTCCACATCAAGTACTGCTTCACAGATTTTCTAACGCCAATCATGGATGTAGACACTATATGAGCAACCATTTGAAAGTGCAAATGGTGAAAGGTTCCACCTCTTTCCAGGGAAAAGAGTGCTTGTGTACACTCATGCTGGACAAACTCCAAAAGGTTCTCCCACAGAGACATATCCACATCGTCATTTTTGCCAATCCCAATTGTGAAAGATACCTCTAGCATCTTGAGATTACCCCGACTTGGAAACTTGGGGCATGCAACCGCTACATCAGGCGCACGAGCAAGAGATGAAATGGACTGATTATCTACCTTCTTCCTCTTCGTTGTAGTAGTGTAGGAGGTCTCATAGCTACCTGCATCGACAAATATCAATTGACATACACAACAATAAGATTCTATAAAAACAACACACAACAACACGAAACATATTACCCAAAGAACGAGCTCTACGTTTAATTCCCTTTAGATTCTCCAAACTAGCCAGACCTTTTGGAGGTGTGAGGATGTAAGGAGGGATATTCTCCTTGTAAGATTCAGATACGACGATTCTACAAGGCACACCGACAAGAATTACAGGCATCGACACACGACAACACTCACAGGAGGTTTGTGGGGTAAACCAAGCAAGGACGCAACTACACATGTAGGAATAGACTTTGCTCTTCTACGACTACGCTAGCATGGAGCTATAGAAGGAGACGACTTCGACATGGCGAAAACGGCATGTAAACAAACCATTGGCAGTTCCATATATATGCTAGTGAAACGGACAACTGCCAAAGATAACAACACAAGAGCAAGGCACTGACATTCGAGGGAAAGAAAAACAAACAATTCACAAAGAGCCGAAAAGAAAACCATGCGCAGGGAATTCTATACCAAAACCGACAAGCCAACGTGCGGAAGCAATGGACCTCCATAGCATTGAGCATACGCAACGAGCCCATATCCAGAGAGCTCTAGACGAAAGTTGACGGCCATGTAGCAAGATCCGACGCTTCTCCAAGCCTCCTCAGACAATAACCATGGCGAACAACACGAACCACCGACGTGAAAAGAACATGCAAATGACGTGACCATGACGACAAAGAGATAGTTGCCATAAGTGAACCAGAACCATAGTCTTGAATAGAAATAATAACCCCTCTGTAATTAACAGTCTTGAATAGAAATAATAACCCCCCTCCGTAATTAATTAATGGACGAGAAAAAACATTATTTTCGCACATATTTCACTCACTTGAAGAGGTAGATGTAAGGCATGTTGTGGCCAATGCATCCCTAACCATACCACCTTAGTTTGAGAATATTAAAGCAGCCTTTCAGCCTCTTCAAACAAGATCACTTAGGGGTTGAACAACGAACATGGTGCTCTGCGCTTCTGCAGAAGCAATCGCAGCAGGTGGTGCTACCGTTGCTGCGTCAAGGAAGTCGCTCGGCTTACCCAAAAAGTCACATCTTCGCCCTTCATTCACTTTCTCGCCAGCAGCTGCGAGTTCTCCACACCTTCATCTCTCTCAAGGAAGGCGTTTCCCGAGCATTTTTGCAACGCTAGCGGAAAAAACAGTGGCCGCCTCCACCTCTGATTCGGTAGGGTTGGTTATTTTTTTTGGGGGGTTTTTTGCCCTTTTGGGTTCTACAAATATTTCAATTTATCTATTCCATATAAACAATTTGATCTGTTTTTCTCAATGGTTTCCAGGACTCTAGCAGGAATATCTTGAACCTGTTCTCTGTAGCAGACGATGACCTGGAACTCTCCGACCTGACTGCGATATCACCCTTGGATGGGCGGTATGCAAATCAAGTGAAGAAGCTAAGAGCAGCTCTCAGTGAGTTTGGTTTGATCCGCTATCGAGTACTGGTTGAGGTACGGTCATGTTTTTATGCGACCTTGCTGATGTTATCTTTCATTCTTCCAAGAAATGGAGAGACACACCCGTGTACATTTTAGACAACATTCCCTGCTCATGCGATGGGTGGGGAGTTGGACGGGCAAGATTCCTGAGTTTCGCGAGTTTAGCAATCCACTTTTATGACTTCAAACTTTAAGAGAGAGAGAGAGAGAGAGAGAGAGAGAGAGAGAGAGAGTACACTGTATGGGGTCCCGAATTACCCACTGAAGGCCCCCTATGTCATGTGCACAGATGCCCATGGACAAGTTCCTCTTCTAGTCCAGAAGAGGCAACCAGGAAAAGGACCATTAGAACCAGAAAATGGAGCACAGAGAGCTGTTGGCAGTGTGGACTGGAGCAGGGCTTGGAGAGCAAGAGGAAAAGCCTGTCGGCTGTACCACAAGGGGGTCGGCTGTACCAGAGGTGGAGGCGGCTGAACCAAGTTGAAGGGGGGCTGCAGGCGCATCATCGAAAACAAGCATTTAATGACCAGTCGGCTGAATTAAATAGACTTTAATGAATTTATGATTGGCCAGCAGTCGGCCAGCATAAGGGGGGGGGTCCAAGACCCATATAAAAGGGCTCAAGTGCTCATCTTTTATCTCATTCTCTCCCACTAGGGGATTGGATCATTAGAGGTCCCATAGGGGACAGATTTTAGGGTTAACAACCTTTTTATGAAGGCAGCCCATGGCTGCAAAGATATGTACCTTTTTGTACCATAGTATATACTGAAATTCCAGCACTTCACTCTCTCTCTCTCTCTCTCTCTACTCTCTCTCTACCTGCGTTTTTGCATCAGATGGTGCGTTTTTTGCATCAGAAGGTTTCCAAGAGTGTTTAGGGCTGAAAGAAGACTACCCAGAGCTTCCGCGCGTTACATTGGTATCAGAGCATCAGGCTCAGCAAAGCTAAACACTGATTCAGTCCCAGATGATGGTGTACAGGTCCAAGGTACAGGAAAGTACACGGAGTCGAAGCCCAAGGCGGGAACACAGATCGGGAAGAACTCCCAGGAGGTTTGTTGGTGGTGTTCCACAGTGCCAGATGGGGATGGCAGTTCCGTGAGCCAGATAGGTTCTAAGGGAACGGTCCCAAGGGAGGTTGATCCTCCAAGGGTGATGTGAGAGTGCCAGACTCAGTTCCAGGAACGAAGACCAAGACGGTGTTCAAAGTCAGGGCACGAATGGATTGTGGACTAGAGGAAGACCCGATGCATAGATCTTCATCAGAGACAGAGTGGTTTGGAGAACAGACTGGATTTTCAGAGAAAAAGGTTTGCCAGGGATGGAAGATGACAGAGGGATTTCGGGACAGGATTGGGATGATGACAGTCATCCAAGAGCAGGTTGGAATCCCGTCGTCAAGTTTAGCAGAGGGGGATGTCATGTGCACAGATGCCCATGGACAAGTTCCTTAGCTAGTCCAGAAGAGGCAACCAGGAAAAGGACCATTAGAACCAGAAAATGGAGCACAGAGAGCTGTTGGCAGTGTAGACTGGAGCAAGGCTTGGAGAGCAAGAGGAAAAGCCTGTCGGCTGTACCACAAGGGGGTCGGCTGTACCAGAGGTGGAGGCGGCTGAACCAAGTTGAAGGGGGGCTGCAGGCGCATCATCGAAAACAAGCATTTAATGACCAGTCGGCTGAATTAAATAGACTTTAATGAATTTATGACTGGCCAGCAGTCGGCCAGCATAAAGGGGGGGGGTCCAAGACCCATATAAAAGGGCTCAAGTGCTCATCTTTTATCTCATTCTCTCCCACTAGGGGACTGGATCATTAGAGGTCCCATAGGGGACAGATTTTAGGGTTAACAACCTTTTTATGAAGGCAGCCCATGGCTGCAAAGATATGTACCTTTTTGTACCATAGTATATACTGAAATTCCAGCACTTCACTCTCTCTCTCTCTCTACCTGCGTTTTTGCATCAGATGGTGCGTTTTTTGCATCAGAAGGTTTCCAAGAGTGTTTAGGGTTGAAAGAAGACTACCCAGAGCTTCCGCGCATTACACCCTATCCCGTTACCGGAATAGTATTTGCTTTATTACTTTGAAGAGATTGACTTTGGATTGACGATAAGCCAAATGCAAGATCTCGGAGGACCAAGAGTCGGACTGAACTGTACACGGTTGTAGAAGCACCAATGATGACCAATCTCGAGCCTATGCACTCTTCCCAATGGAATGAGGGAAGGCTGCAAATATGAGGCTGAGAGAAGGGGCTGATTGGGATTGTTCTAGGTTGTGTATGTATGCTGAAAATGAATGAATGAATGCGTTTTACCTTCATCGATAGAGCTGTAGCAAAACGATGATGTGTGTGTATGCTGAAAACTGTATGTGTGCTGAAAACGCAAGGTACTGAAGTGCTCCTATTGTCTGAATGTTGTAGATGCTGCGTTTTGATGATGGATGGCTGAACGCTTGATGCGTTGATGCTCCTTGTGCTTTGGACTGAAAACGCTGAGAGCTGATGTGATCTAGGATTGAATGCTTCAATCGCTTATGCTCCTTGTGCTGAAGGCTCCAACGTTTGACTCCAAGTAATGATGATATGGAATGAGTGATGCAATGCTAAGCTATTTATACGAGCTTTTGATGCTGGTTGGCTAGCTACAGAGTTGGCCGACTGCATCATTATTGCTGCACGACTAGAATAATGTGGTAAATGCTGTAAAATGGTAATTAAATACTAATAAATATGAAAAAAATAATGAAATAACGTTGAATAATATTTTGATGCTTCTGCAATGGTCTATGTGGTCTTATGTGCCTGTGGGATGAATGATATGCAAAATGCAACCATGAGCTAATGCAAACCCTAAGGCTTCTATGAATTCTATATGCATGAATGATTCTCTCTAAGTGGGTTAAGGGACTTCGATTAATTGACTGACTATCTAAGGATGAGGAATGACCTACATAGCTCGTGCTTGACATATTTTGGACTAAGGACTACAATGGGGTTACGACGTACGATAATTATCATCCTAAAGGGTACTAATACTGTACAATGTTGCACTGATGATGATGAGCCATCTTGTCACCATGCACTACAGTGCAGAGTACATGTGACATTCCCTCCTGCTTAGCTTGGCGGCAGGTTCATGGCTTCCAAGTAGTCTGCCAACAACTGGGGATACTCTTGAAAGAACTCCTCGTCTAGCCAAACGGCTTCGTGGGTATCTTGATCCTGGAACTTCGTAGAGAACTGACATATTCATCGATCGAAACCATGCTTCTAACGATGAAGAAGGATCTGCCCAGGCTCACTGACTTCTGCTTCGTCTACCACATCTGGTTGCTGTTCATTTGAAACATCAAACACTTCTGGTCCAACATATGGTTTTAGCCAAGAAACATGGAAAACATTATGCATCATCTAACTGTTATGCAACTTTAACTTCATGGAGACATCACTTATCTTTTTAACTATTGGAAAAGGTCCAAAATTACGGAAAGAAAGTTTGAGACAACGTTTGTCCACTTGTTTCAATCTCTGTTTCATGATGTGCAGATAGGCTCAATCCCCTTCCTTGAAGTGGATATCTCGTCTAGACTTATTTGCTTGTCTGCTATAAGCTTCCTGGGCTTTGGTCAAGCGGTCTTTAACTGACTCAATGATTTCGGAAAATGCTAAATCTCGTCAAAAGAGAAGAGAAACGGCCACCAAAGGTTGCTTCATATGGAGTCCAACTGACAGTGGATGAATGAGTATCATTCGAGATAGCTTGGACCAATGGAAGATAATGTTTCCATTTGGACTGCTGGTCATGAAAATATGACTTGAGAACATCAAAGGTCAACTGATTATAGATTTCTGTCTGGCCGTGTGTCTGTGGATGGAACGCACTAGACAATTGTAACTTGGTTTCAAAGTTTTTGAATAATGTCCTCCAAAAATGCGAGTTAAACTTGGAATCCTTGTTTGATGTAACGATGCTAGGCAAATCACAAATGGGATATCAATGTTTGAGAAAAAGACGGGCTATGTCCTTAGCTGTGGTCGTATGCTTGCATGAGATGAGTATGCAAAAGTTACAGAAGCGATCCACAATGGTGAAACATTGAGTATTACGGGATTCGGTGGATGCGAGTAGAGGTCCTACAAAGTCCATAGAAATGTCGATAAAAGGTTGAAGTAACTGAGCTTTCTTTGTATGTGTAACCTTAACTTTTTGACAAATCTTAGAGGCTTGAACATGTGAATATACATCACACCTCATTTTTAGCCAATAAAAGGGCCATTCTAATTTCTCGAGGGTATTGTTGATACCTCTATGTCCTCCAACTAAGGAGACATAGGCATCACGGAGAAGAGCTGCTCGCTTTTCCCGAATGATATAGAGGTGGTTCTTGAAGAAGTGGTTCTTGAAGAACAACCAACCGTTCTGCATTGAATAATGGCGAGGCTCAGAAATGAGAGCTAAATTGTATTGAGTACCAAACTCAGGGGAGTCGACATATTGGTCTTTCATGCTATCTAAGTCTTTTCTTGTGATTTCGAGAATGGTAGACTCCTGCACTGCTTGGATGCTGGCCTTTCGAGTAAGAGCATATGCAATTGGGTTATGCTTACCAGGGATGTACTTGATCATTCCTCCAAATTGTTGGAAGAGCTAACTCCATCTGGCTTGCTGATCACTCCACTGGGCACTTGGCATGGTTTGAAGCCACTTAAGTGCTTGGTGGTGTGTTTTGACCGTGAAAACCTAACCTTAAAGGAAAGGCTTCCAATGTTTGAGCGTTGTGATCACACCCAAAAGCTCTTTGTCATGAAACGAATAATTCTTTTCGGCGACATCCAACTTTCTACTGTAGTAGGCTACGGGTCTATTGTCTCGCTGGAGAACTACACCTATGGCTACATTGTTGGCATTGGTAATGACTTCAAAAGGTTCATCCTAAGATGCTAACTTCAAAACAGGCGCTTCTGAGGCAGCTTTCTGGAGTGCACTGAATGCATTAAGCGCCTTGCCTGTGACTCTGACTTTTTGTTTACGAGTCTTCACCCCCTTGAGTAAGTCGGTGATGAGAGGTGCTGCAAGATTGGAAAATTGGTGAACATGGGAGCTATGGGCTTGACCAAGACCTACGAAAGAACGGATCTCTTGGGCAGTTTGAGAGATGTCCCAATCCAAGAGCTCTTGAACCTTTGAGGGGTCTAATCGAATCCCATCGGAACAGATGATATAGCCCAAGTATTGAACCTCTTTAACACCGAAGATAGACTTTTTGGCATTTATGTAGAGCCCATTATCTCGCAAAAGTTGCAAGACTTTCTCCACATCTTTCTCATGCTGCTTCGCAGTGGTGGCTGAGAATACAAGTATGTCATCAAGAAAGATGAAGACACACTTACCAATGAGGACTGTGAAAATCCTGGACATAAGGTTGCGGGTGCATTGGTAAGCCCAAAAGGTATGACTACGAACTCGTGATGGTTTACAGGTTGCGGAAGGCCTTGTATGGTCTTAAGCAGCCCCCAGGGCTTGGAATCAGAAGATTGATTCCTTCTTTCTACGGACAAGATTTCAGAGATCAATTGCAGATCCTAACTTGTATCTCTCTTGGGAACGCAGTTTGGTCACGTTGATTATCCTTTATGTGGATGATCTCATTATCACTGGCGGTCATGTGGAGCACATAGCATTGATGAAGGCTGTTTTTTTCCCATTTTTCCATGTATTTTTTACTGTTGTGGGGCTGCTGTTTGCTGGCTGACCTGGGCTGTACCTGGCCGACTGCATGATTGCAGTCGTGGGCATGTCCAGCAGCCTGTCGGCTGACTTTTTCCTGGCCGACCAGCATAGATGGGTGGTATAAATACCACCCATGGTCCCCCACACTTTTTTGTACCGGATCTTGTGTATAGAGCAGAGTTTATACAGCTTCTCTCTCCCTCTCTCTTGTGCGTTTTGTTCTCTACCGCAGTTGTCTCTTATTTCCGCTGTGCATTTTGACAGTTGTAGGCGGGTGTAGCCTGAAGATGTCTGTGATGGTGCTGTGAGAAGCATCTTGCTGGCTCCGACTCCTTGGGGGCTGTCTCCACATGACCTCTCGATGGCAACAAAGATCTAGTAGGTACAGACCCAAGCATCTCTGATGCTCCTACTGCATAACTTGTGAGAGGGGGCTAACTCCATGTTGAAAAAGACAATGGAATCACCCTTGAATCTCATACATATAGTGCTCTTCAGTCTCCACCTCTCTGGTCGTGCATACCCGTAGCTCCCAAGGAATGCCCTTTGGTCTATGAGTAACAAGATGCAACTATTGCGTTTATAGACTAGCTGAGTGGTGGACACCACATAGACACTCGTCACCTCCTCCTTTCCAGAGGTAGGGAAGCACAAACTAGCATGCAAACCAGAAGACACCCATGAACAAGAGTGTTGTGAGAGCGAGGCTAGCATCCAAAGGGACCCATCTTGGGATATTTGGGAGACTCACAGCAGCACGAGACGATGGAGGTATTGTTCTACTTTGTGGGTGACACAGTATAGAACGAGTCTTGAAAAAAGTGCTAACTAGGGCGTACACATTTCAAACCCCTTTGACAGAAACTTGAGAGATTTTTGTATTTGGACCCATGAAAGAAGAGACCATCAGGTGCCTATGTAACCCTTTGGTCTTGACTCTTGATGGAGAGTGAGTGCACCATTGTAGTAGAGGAGGACCAGATTAAAACTCTAAGCTTCATGGAAATTTGTATTTGGCTCCATTTTCAATTTGTTTCATTTGACCTTGTATTTTATTTGTAGTATAATGATAGGGATTGTTTGGACATTTTCCACTACATTTTTGTTGTGCTCATGGGCCATCCTTGACACTTCTTAGATGTTAATTCATCTCTCTCTCTCTCTCTCTCTCTCTCTCTCTCTCTCGTACATTGGGTCTTTGGTAGACGAGTGTGTCTCTCTCTCTCTCTCTCTCTCTCTAAGACATACAGCTCTCACTTCTCCATGTTTTCTTTTTAACTATGCATTTTACTGAAATATAGATTTGCCAAACTTTGCAGGTGAAGTGGCTGTTGAAGCTATCAGAAATACCTGAAGTTACAGAGGTGCCTTTGTTCAGCAAGGATGCAAGATCATTTTTAGAGAGTATTACTACAGGCTTCAGCTTGGCTGATGGGCTTGCAGTTAAGGGTGTTGAAAGAGTTACGAACCATGATGTGAAGGCTGTTGAGTACGTTCTGAAGGACAAATGCCGTTCACATCCTGAACTAGAAAAGGTTGTGTTTTGCCACTTATCATTTGAAAGAGTCTCAACATTGTTTTTTTTTTTTGGGTATTTGTCATAACTAATTGATTTTGTCAGGGATGCTGAGCTAATGGGTTCTATTTGTTTTGGCACTATAGGTATTGGAATTCGTACATTTTGCATGTACATCAGAAGACATTAACAATCTAGCACACGGATTGATGTTGCAGCATGCTATGCGCACAACAATTCTTCCAGCTATGGAGCAAGTTATTGAGTCCCTTCGGTCTCTTTCTCATGAATATGCTGATGTAGCAATGCTATCCCGTACACATGGCCAGGTGGATAATTCTAGTATGGAAGGCAATATGAATCTTGGTCAGCATTGGGTTTTGAGTGATGACTGATAAATTGCCCATTAATCATTTTGTTAGTTATAATTGCCCATTTGTGTCTTAAATGCTTTTTCATTCTGATAATTTCAGTGAGGCTTCAATGCGCTGTTGCTGTGACTAACCTGCTGTGGAATGTGCATAAAGGCAATCGTGGTTTTTTGTAACATGTCATGGCACATTATCCGTGAGTTCTGATGTGGCAGACCTAGGGGTTGCATCAACTTGAAGGAGGCACATGCAAACTGCTTGCAAGAGACCTTAAGAACTGGTTTTTTGTTGAAAATAAAATGAGCAAGATGCCTCACAAGGGTTTACAGTTTTCCATCTGCAGCTCTTGACATGTGAGGGCTGCAGCAAGTAAGGTGAAAAATGCAGGCTATAAGGGAGAGGGAGGGGTCACCACAATCTGCCCATCGCTGCACTGGCTGGCTGCTTTCAAGTTTCAATACGATTGTGAGGAGGATAGCCTATACTATTTAGACTTCTTTACCTTGGCTATAGTCAAGGAGGAAAGAGGGAGAGAGCAGGCTAGCCTTTGCTCATCTCTCACTCATGAGTTCTAAAGGATAGCCTATACTATTTAGACTTCTTTACCTTGGCTATAGTCAAGGAGGAAAGAGGGAGAGAGCAGGCTAGCCTTTGCTCATCTCTCACTCATGAGTTCTAAAGGATAAGTAAGACCTGCAGGCCTGCCTTCTCTGTACATCCATGTGCTATCTTTTTACAAGTGCATGATTCATCCAATGTTTTTGTACATCCCGTCTCTAGCTGCAGCAGCTGCCTCTGCACCTGGTGGCTGTTTCTACAGACCAAACACCTGTATAGTTACATGTGCTTGGTGCATGATTAGTAATCATATAAAGTCTTATCATGTGCCTTAATGATGGGAACAAAAAGAAGAATTGTGTTTGGACATCTATTATTGAAAAGAGCAGCTCATGAGCTAAAAATGCGGTGCAATGTTGGATGAAGTGCGTTTTTGTGGTTTTCGTTGATACTGTACGCAGTCTTTAATAAATGCCAACTTGTTAGGATTTTTGGTGCATGTCTGCAGCCTGCTTCACCGACTACCCTTGGAAAAGAGATGGCGAATTTCTGCTATAGATTGCAGCAACAATGGCTTCAGGTTTCTAGTATCAAGTTCCGAGGGAAGATTGCAGGTGCTGTCGGAAATTACAATGCCCATGTTGTCGCATATCCTGATGTAAAGTGGGAAAGTGTAGCCGAAGCATTTGTCTCATCCCTAGGCTTGGATTTCAATCCTTATGTTACTCAAGTATGTGCTCACCCTTATCTCTGTAATTGAAGAGGCCAGATATTTGAATTGGAGCTTGGGATGTGTTTTTTTGTGGAGTGTTTATGTATTTAGTTAGTTATAGGCAATAGGCATTGCATAAGCGTAGGCTGGGGGGGACTTCAACCCAGGTTCCTACCCTGGAAGCCAAAACCCCATTGCTAGTCTAGTGAGGTGCTTTTTGTGCTGAAGTCTTTTGGGTACTTGCCAGATTGAGCCACATGACTATATTGCAGAGCTTTTCGATGCTATTTCACGCTTCAACAATATCGTTCTTGCTTTTGATCGGGATGTCTGGAGTTACATCTCAATAGGATACTTTAAGCAGGTACATGTGCACAATTTTCCACTCTTTTCAGGTATTAAGGGTATACCGCACAACCATGGATGACTCTATTAATGGTATGGTGGGCAAGGAGTCTGTGCATGCATTGTCTGATAGGTCTTTAGGTAGGTCTTGCAGCCTGTACTAATTCTGGCTTTTAGCTGGTTTCTTAGCAACTTAACCGGCCTTGACAAGAATTGAAACTGTTTCTAATGAGTTCATCTTGGGCTGGAATTTCGACCATGCAGCGGATAAAAGACGGTGAAGTGGGATCTTCAACCATGCCTCACAAAGTGAACCCTATCGATTTTGAGAATAGTGAGGGCAACCTTGGGCTTGCCAATGCTATTGCATCGCACTTGAGTTCCAAGCTTCCTATCTCACGCTGGCAGGTAAATTCTTGGTGTTAGCAAGCTCCTATGGTCATACTCGAAACTGTCTTTTGCACAATACTTTTGTATGACATATCATATTACAGCGTGACTTGACAGACTCAACGGTTCTTCGAAACCTTGGCTTGGCTCTTGCATACTCACTGATTGCATACAAGAGTACCCTAAGAGGAATCAGCAAGCTTCAGGTAGCTTTTAAAAAGTTGTTACTTGAATATCTGAATTGCAGAATATTATCTTGTGTATTAGGTCCATTGCACAATATATACCTCTTTTAATGTGTGTGTGTGTGTGTGTGAGAGAGAGAGAGAGAGAGAGAGAGAGAGAGAGAGTTGTATTAACGTCTTCAAAAGGCCAAAATGACCTATGAGACCAAAATGTTACATCATGTCCATGGAATACATCATCATGGTATTAAGGTAAAACTAAAAGAAAATATCCTTGAAAAAACAAAGAGCCTCAAGCTCTCGCATCAGCTAAAAATATCTCGCATTGGGCGCTGCAACATGGTACCCAATGTAGCAAAGCTGAGCCAGCGGGAGAAAGTCCTTCGGTGGTGGGAAATGATGGCTCTGATCCTCCAGAAGTGATGTGAGGGCGGCGGCCACTATGTTGGGGGTGTCAAGCTTTGCATAGCTCGGTGGCGTCACTCCTCTCGGCCAGGCTCCTGCATCAGCCTGGAGGTCAGGGGGAGTGGGTGGATATGCTCTCGGTGCTCTAGTCTGTGCTGGTCCTCAGGCAAGTGCAAGTGATCTGGGCGGCAGTAGGGATTCCCTGTGTCTACGGAGCTCCAGAAGAAGGAGCCCCAGGCATCTTTGTTCTGGAAAATCCACGATCCTAGAGAGTGGTCCAAATCCCTCTTGGAAGAGGCAGTGGAACCTCTCCCTAATCTCATAGTTTACTGGGCATCTGCATATATAATTAGCCTCTGTCTCAGCCTTTGTTGGGCAAAGCTGGCATGTCATGTCCTTTGGTGCAGTTGCTCTCGGCCCATATCTGGTTGTCTCCACTCTCAACTGGTGGGATGAGGTGCGGATCTGTCCAATTGCACATCGCACCCCAAATAAGAGATGTGTATCCATGTATTAAAGCCCCCAAGGGTTATGAGACCAAAAAGTAGTACAATGAATCCATGCCTCCACAACACAGATCGTAGGGCTGTAGTAATCTCTCACTTGGGATGGGAGCTCTCCAGTTGGGAACGTCTGGCTCTCAGAATGGGTCTAGCCCTCTTTGTGGTGATCCCCCTCGTGTGGTGGGGCCGGAGGATCATGGCAACCTCTGAAGTGGACAGGGGTGCACCAAAAAATCTGTAATGGAAATCTGAGAAGGGTCTTGCTAGCTTTATCTCTTGGGGGCTGCATCAACATGACTTCTATGTGACGGTGAATACATGCCCAAACATCTCTGTTCCTCATATTGCTTAACATGGGAGAGTGTCACATGCACTCTGCACTCAGTGCATGGTGACAAACTGGCTCATCATCAGCAGTGCAACATTTGTACATTTTTAGAACCCAGTAGGATGATATTTGTCGTATGCCGTGACCCCATTGTACATCCTCAGTCCAGGATAAGTCAGGCACGAGCTATGTAGGTCATTCCTCAGCCTTAGCGGGTCAGTGAGTCAGTCAAGTCCCTTAACCCACTTGGAGAGAATCATTCATGCATGTAGAGTCAGTAGAAGCCTTAGGGTTTGCATCAGAAAGCACTCTGCATCCTGCATAATATGCATTCATATGCCTGTGCATCATTTAGAACATCCGAGAAGCCTTAGGGAATTTACTAGGATTTATCTGGTATTTTTTTCATATTTTATGGTATTTATTTAGCATTTATTGTCATTTATAAACATAAACTTTATTAAATAAATGACCAGCCAACTTGACCAGCCCCTAGTTAGTATAAATAGGCTTGCATAGGGCTTAGTTCAGCATTCACTCTTCAGAAGCCAGACGCCTCTCATCCTCAGCCTTAGGAGCATCCACGCCTGCAGCCATAGACTCATCCAGCCCCTTGGAGCTTCTGCGTTTGCTTCTCCAGTCCCTTGAGAACCTGCGTTTCTGCTTCAGTCAGCCCTCGGAGTCCGACGCAGCAGTACAGCCTCCCTTGTACTCCAACGCAGCAGATTCAGCAGTGCCATACAGCAGTACAGTCCCTACAGACCATAGGCGCAGCCTTTCAGTACTTCCACAGACCCCAATTCAGCATATACCTCTGCGTTTTCTGCATATATCATAGCCTGCTTGTGTCCAGTTCCCTGCAGCCCTGCGTTTGCAGATCTGCAACAGTACAGCAGTGCGTTTCAGTCTACAGTCTGCGTTTTCAGTCTAGCAACAGTTCTACAGCAGTTTACCTTGTGTATTCAGCCCTACAGCAGTGCCTCCGCCCTCTGTGCATCTTCCATACATGCAACAATCATCTGGTGAAGGTAACATATCATTCATAAGCATTTACAGCATAGGTACATAGCTTAGAACAGTCCACCGCAGTCCTTTCTCAGCCTCGAGTGTTCAGCCCTTCCTCATGCCCTTGGGAAGAGTGCATAGGCTCGAGATCAGTTCATCGAGGTGTTTCTACAGCTGTGTACAGTTCAGCCAGGCTTCCGAGCCTTCGAGATCTTGCGTTTGGCTTATTTACAGTCCACAGTCATTCTCTCTAAAGTAATAAAGCAAATACTATCTCGTTATCGAGATAGGGGGCCCTTTAGTGGGTAATTTGGGACCCAATCTGGTGTACAGTTCTCATATATCTCTCTCTCATCTCTTTAAAGTTTGAAGTATTTAAGTGGATTGCTAAACTCACGGAACTCAGGATACAGAAGACGGTGAGCGTTTGTGTGACAGGATCTTTCAATACAAAGACTTCTGCTGCATATTACAGAAAGGGGTCCGAATACGTCTCTTCCAGATCTCTTAGTAGGGTGGGCATCCAAACAAGTAGTGCTCCTTGTCCTCCACCTCCGCAGTAGGGCGGGCATCCGAACAAGTAGTGCTCCTTGTCCTCCACCTACTCAGTGGTGCATACTCTGCATATGTGTGCATCTTGTGGAATGCCATCTGCTCTACCAGACTCAATCCTAAGATGGTGAAAAAATACTCTTGAACTGACCAATCGCTATCCGCATGGCATGTGACATGTGCCCCGTGGGCTCTCAATGAATCTGTCCTTTCAAAGTTACTGAGAGGGGGTGGTTAGAAACATTAAGGGCATCACATACAACACGTGTTTGGTACAAGATAAGGTATGTAAGGTATGGTGCCTTTTTTTCTATACAAAGTAAAAAATATAAAATATGCTATGTACAAAAAAAAAAAAGCGCATAGAGGATACCATGGTGCTGTATGGAGAATACCATGCTGCAAGGAGAAGCATACACGGGCTGGATGGTGGCATACAGGCTGTCCCAATAAGCTCCAGTACAAAATGGGCTTTAAAAAAAAAGCAGCAGCTTTTGCATTCCTTTTGTTGTACAGAATGTTTTATACAGTATCCAAAGTATGGTATAGATCGGGGCTTCCATACAGGTACAGGATGCAATAATGTTCTCTGTCTGTGCGCGTGCATTAAAGGACAGGACTCCTAATATTCTGATAGTTACAGGTGGATCAAGCACGTATAAGAAACGACCTATCCGAAACTTGGGAGGTTCTGGCTGAGCCTATTCAGACGGTCGGTGTTACACCTTTTGAAGCTTTTGTCTTGCAATTGTTTCTCAGCCACAGGAGTAGTTAGAGGAGTGGTTGATGTTGTAAGAGAATGCTGTTTCTGCAGGTGATGCGGAAATATGGTATTCCAGAACCTTATGAAAAGCTCAAGGCTCTTACCCGAGGTAATGCAATTGTTAAAGAGGATTTGCAACAGTTCATAACCTCCTTGGAGCTGCCTCCAGATGTCAAAACTGACTTGTTGCAACTAAGTCCCGAAACGTACGTAGGAGTTGCAGCTGATCTTGCCAGGAGGGTTTAACTGTTTTTGTACCCAATCACAAGCTGCCAAGGGGTGCCCCTTGATAATAAATCTTCATTTGGTCATTACGGCTGATGCAAAACTACACGGAATGTACAGTTGTACTTCCATAGAGCCTTTGCCAAATCAGTGTCATGTCTCGGGTGCTTGCTGCCTGAATTGGTATGGGTTGAATAAGTTGAGTCTCTGTTCTTAGCAGCATACATCAACTGTACGTCTAAATTGCTGTTGGCATGGATGACCCATCTTGAATACATATATCACATACCTTGAGCAAATCAAAGCACTTCTAACATAAATTTTTATTCTGTATGGCCACCCTTTTTTCACCTTCACAACAATTAATTACTGCCTGGAAGATGCTGTCACCAAGGAGAATATGACGCTTCCTGCTATAAGCATCTAGCTTCTAGTCCTCAATAAGCAAGTTTCTAGTCCTCAATAAGCAAGCCTTGCTAATGATTTATGAAAACTAGTTAAGCGGTTTACAGAGCGATGGCTGTGTTTTGTGATTTTTAACTCACTAAGATGCAAAGATAATATATTGTGCATGTGCTGGTTGAGCATCAAAGATGCATCAATTATAGATTGAAAGATTAGTCTCTTGATTTTTTTTTCTGGAATTCTTGGTCATGTTATATCCAAGCCACTTGAGATCTTAGAAAGAGGCAAGTACCGAAGCATTGGAGGTTGCCTTGCCTTTTTTCAACACCTGTGCAGCTGCATACAATGATTTGATATTGTGGATTCAGAAAACTGCACATGGGTAGGTGCGGTTAAATGCACTTGAGGTTCACATAGATATGGTGTCGACGATCTCGGAATAGTTTGTTGGTATGATTGTCAATTGTGTTCATGATGCTCCCCCCCTCTCCTCTCTCTCTCTCATAGTTGACCCTTAGCTTTTTATTTTTATTTTCAATGTTCGCACTTATGCGCACTTGTGCCTAAGTGCACTCCGAAGTGGATTGTAATGATTGTGATGTCATGTCTTTTGGTCCCATATGCCTTCAAGGCATTCCGCGGACGTTAATATGACTTTCTTTCTTTCTTTCTTTCTGTCTCTCAACAGACACGGGCAAGCCTTTCATAGAGATTTCTCTTGTTGTATATCATAGGCTGTTATTCTTAAAGATTTAAACTCTTCATAGGGATTTTTTCTTATGCATTAATATGACCATTTCTCGTATAAGAATTCTGTGGTGATTGTCTTTTTAAAGAATGGATTATCATATGTGGTTATTGTCATAGGGATTTTTCCTTATGCATTAATATGACCATTTCTCGTATAAGAATTCTGTGTCGATTATCTTTTTAAAGAATGGATTATCATGTGGTTATTGTCATAGGGATTTTTCCTTGTGCATTAATATGACCACTTCTCATATAAGAATTCTGTGCTGATTGTCTTTTTAAAGAATGGATTATCATATTTGTCTAATACATTTTATCCAAGATGGGTGTTACTATCTCGTTCTTATGGATGAATGCTAGTGAGTGGTAATAGCTGGAGCATAATATGGTGTTTGCAAAGCAATCACTCAAATTGTATTTAGGTTTTCCAAAATCCTCTATTATGGTAGGACATGGGACCAAAATTTGTTGAACCTAAAGTTAGGTTTTAATTGTAAGATCATATCATTTCTTTTAGGGGGATTTGTATAATCTACACACATCCGCACCCATATGTTCCTTGTAGCCGTTAAAGTTTGGTTACTTGGATTCTTATTATGTATAACTTTAATTTAGTGACCTATCTTTTTCATATGACAACTTCCGAGCATAATGATCTAAAGGACTTAGGTTATTGGGATGATCTAAAGGTTTTCACACCAATTGTCAAAGCCTTCTTATACCTTCTATTACTAGGCTAGAGGTACACCATGTTGTACATGCATCGGCAACATGTAATTCTACTTTGTCCAATTTGAGTCTAAATGAATAGAAGCTATTCTTGGATTAAGATATGCAAGATAAATGTGAGGCTATTAACATCTGGAGCCAAATGCTCAAGAAGCTAGATGTACCTATCAATTGAAAATAGCATGGATACTCTTATGCGGATTCATTGTCTCCTTAGGTGGAGCTCCTCGATTTAATATGGGTGGAAAGCTACTTTTTTAAAAGACCACCTCTAATGAAGGACATGAAAACTTGGCTAGCACAAACAGTAAATTCAATCCATTAGGAAGTTGCAGATAGCTTCATACGCTTATTGGGAGGATCTTATTTTGATCTTGGTTGTGAGAGAGGTTGAACTTTAGATGGATACTTCTAATAAGTACCATCATAGAATGGGGTCTTTGTGTACACTTAAGCTTGGTGGTATCCCTCAATATTAGCAAAGTTCAAGAACAACTTAATGCATTATTGTGCTGTCAAAATAACATAATAAAAGGAACTACCACCATCATTCATTTAAAATGAATGACCTTAGCTACATCCCAAATCATACAAGAAGTCATTTCTTTTGGCTTAACTTCTTCATTCATGACCAATATGGTGATTGCAAAATGTCAATAATAGAATACAATAGAGTAGGTCAAAAGACAATTATTATAATCAATTTGGGAGACTTGCTTTCTTAAAATCTCCTTGCGCATTGGAGTCTTACATCTTTTTTATGCTAGTTAAATTATGGAATTTCTCAGAGTCACTAAGAATTTAAACGATTTCCTGTCAAAGCACTTCCAAAATGGAAGAATGTAAACTCTTGAATGCATGTCAAGTCTTAAATGAATTTTTGTAAAATAAGTACCTTTGTTCGCAATTGCATGAAAAATAGTGTTTGTGGAGTAAAAACTTGAAAAGACTTAATCCATTTATTTTAGTGTGGATGGTTGTAAAATAACATGTCTTTGATTTTGTAGGTAAATATTATTTTCTACCATCTTAAAATCAATATCAAAACATTGAAGATGCTCGGGAAACATTTTTTCTTTATGGGACCATATTCGGGATAATGTCTCCATCTTTGATTAACCCTCAGCACAAGTAAGACTTTCATACTATTTATCAACAATTTTTAAAAATATTTTACACAAATATCTCAAGGACTCAATGAAATTCTTTCTTTAACAAAGGAGAAACAAATGTGTGTGTGTGTGTGTATGTGTGTGTGTAAAGGGAGAAATAAGCATTTATTTTTTTAGGGAGAAATGTAATTTTTAAAATGTATCATTTTTAAAAAGGAAAAAATAAATATTTTTAAGATATATTTTTATATATATCCTAATGATGATGACGAGAACATATGGTTTTATAGTCATTTAGCTCAAAGGAAAGCAACAATATCAAAATTTTGAATGCATTTATTGGGTACAAAATGATGACATTACATGATACAATCCATTTAACTCAACCACTTGATGGGACATGATTATATATTGGATGTATGGCTTGAAGCTTAAAGTTGCAGAAAGCTTCCTTACTTGGAAATTGTACAAAGATTAGACGAGGAACTCATTGTACCTCCACTAGAAATAAATGAACATACGAAATTCCTACCTGATTTAAAGCTAGATAAAAATTCACATCGATGGATTGGTGTTGATTCCATTGGCTAACATGGTTTCGCCCACCTCGACCTATCGTAAAGTGCTTCACCATTTTACCCGCGCGAATGGACACTTACCTTTTGTATGATGTCGTTGGAATATATAAAGTAGCCTCACCATGCACGTAATGCCAAATAAGAAAACTCTATGAACATCATTGCTTAAGACTAGTAATAGAGGTTGGACCATTTTTAAGTTTGGCCGGCCTAGTGTAAAAACTAGTCATTTATATATGTCATTTTAGACAATAAGCGTTAGATAATCATGCCCTTGCAAATAGTTTTCTTGTGAGCTCTCCTTCATCCCTCTTCTTGCTTACTTGCATGCTATTGAATCTTGCTTGATGAATGCATGCTCGATATGCTTGATTGTAGGTTTTCTTACAATAGCTTCTTCTTCTTCCCCCGCCTTTTGTAAGAGAGAACCACTGTGAAGATAGATCTCTTCTTGCCTCCATCTAGACATTGAGATCTCTCCCTTCAACTCTTTCTTTGGCAAGGAGCAATCTGGTGTGAAAAACGGAGTGGGGATGTGATGGACGAGGTAGCGCACCCGCAATGGTAAGTTGCATATGCGACTTGAAGGCAACATATCACATGCTTTAGCAAGGCCAAAGTAAGCTCTTAACTTGAAGATACTTGGTGCCATTGTCGGGGACTAGCCTAGGGCTTAGCTTCATTTTTCTATCCATTCCAAGCTATTCCATTATAGCATGGTGTTGATTAGGAGGTGACACTAAAAAAAACTAGGGGTGAAATCTTGATTCTTTGGTGATTTGCATGAAACTGGAGCCCAAGAGGCTTAGAATTCATTGTTTTGATTCAAGAATTACCTTAGCAATTGGGATTAGGAGTGGACTCTGAAAACATGAGCATTGAGCTCCATTAGGTTGAGTTAGAGTGAAATCATAATTTGTTCATGCATTGTTGGAATTGGTAGATTAGGAGCAAGCAAACCATAAAAAAATAATAAAAATTTACTTAATTAGTTACATAATAATAATTAACTAAGATTAAGACTATTAATCACATCTCATTAAGTTCAAAAAATCTAAAAAAACCACCAAACACCATGTCAACAAGGGTAACCGCAAGGCCAACCCCAACCTGAACCTCAAGCAAGAGACCCGTATCTATTCCCACGAAGAGATATGTCTTAATGTGAAATTTGTCGAGTCTGAACCATACAAGTACGGAGTGTTGAATGCTGAGGTCTAGACAATAATAGTTTAATGCTCATGCCAGTGCCATGGGAACCATGACATAGCTCATTGTTGGTACTAGGAAAATCGAGCACCATAACCCATGCTCCCGGTGTGCCAAAGCAGCCACTAGCCCTACTGTCCATATAGCAAATGCTTCAAGGCAAAAGCTCTAGGGCGTGCATATCAAAACTCTATATCAAGAGGTATGTATAGACCACCACCAATGCCATGCCTACCTTCAATATTACCACACATGTACAATAGTATTCAGTGACTTTACTAGTAGATTGACAGAGTCTAGGACATGAGGGCTATGAGTCATATGAGCAATATGATTCATATATATATATCCAAAGCAACATCCAGCAATAGACTACACCTCTTTGTTAAAATCCATGTGCAGCAACAAAGAGCGAGAGATCTAAAAAATATGGCACGTAGGCCAATGTTTCCATTGCAAGGGCCCGCATGGTGTTGCTGAGTGTCCTCATAAAACCATCAGACCTAGTACCCAAATCCACCCTTGAATCCAGTGCCAAAACCCCAATGCCATTCCATATAGAGGCACATGTTACAAGTATAGATTTGAGCATACCTTTAAGGATTTTCCCAATATTGTGACAATCACCCCAGTGGCTTGAGCACCACTTCGACGAGACTTAACTTGTTATGCATCCAAGGTGGACTTCATGTAGTCTCCCATCACAAGGCTCCAAAAAAATAGAGAGCATTTTTGTCATGCGTGGAAACATCCAAGGCAACAAAGAAGTAAAAATCTCAAGTTACAACCTCAAAGCTTGCAACCCTAGAGCTAGAGGTGCAAGCCCCAAAGGCTGAACTAGAGGTCTAGAAGAAGAAGAAGACTTTGAAGAGAACGTGGAAACGGAATGCACGATTAGTTGTCAAGGGCAATGAAGTCATGACCATTGAAAGTGGTTTAGATGATAGCTTCAAAGCTGCCTCCCTCCTCCCAGGAGACAACGAGTAATCTCCTGTTCAAATCAACTCTTACTAAAAAGAAAAGAAACCCATTGGCACAAAACCTTCCAAAGAAACTCAAGGAGTACCCCAACCCCATGTTGGAGAAAGAGAGAATAAAACAAGCCCAAGAGCTTGTGAGGAAGGGGTGGGATAAACTAAAGCCAATACTTGAGAAAGTGGTCAAGTATGAACCATTGACCTTGCCTAAGCTGATCCTTAACCCCATCTTATAGCTAATCATAGAACTAATGAGGGAATCTCAGTGCTTGTTGCCAAAGACCTTGGCTGCAGCCACTTCTAGAGCTTGTCTCTCTGGGAGGTGAAAGTTGGGCTTCCATGGATCGTCATAGTCACTATAATATTTTCTCTCATGTGGTAGGTAACAACTTCATTTTGACCTCAATTAGAGGCATAACCTCCTAAGAAAGAATCCATGCATATCCCCTACATATTAGCAGGTCCATGCCCACCTTTGAGTGAGTACGAGCTAAGTGAGCGTGGATATCACACGGGGGACATAGCAAGCTTCACAGTCTTCTTATCCTCAAAAGTCTGAGCCTCGATAAGTTCAATTTTACAAGGAAATTCTCAACTTTGGAGAGACCTATCTGACTGGATGAATGGGAATTTAAGAGCCCACACAATTGAACCTGAACCTGAAGAGGAGGAGGATGAGCCGTGCTACCACAGTGAGCACTCTTCTTCCATACCCAAGATAAAAGAACAACCAAAAGTACCCACCATGAACAAGTTGGGACACTAGATTGAGAGCGACAAGATGAACACCGTGTAACCTATCGTTTATAAAGGAATGACGATCTGGTGTCAAGGATTACTGGGAGGTTTGCAAGCACAAGCCTTGTGGTCAAGCTTGTTGATGGAAACATAGATAAACATTTGGGCATCCTTTAGGATGCGAAGATTAAGATCTTCGGACTTGTTAACCTTTATTTTTAGTACTAAAATTACCTCAACAAAGCATTCTACATCGGCAAAAATATTTATTTTATCCATCTTTTTGGCATTTATGCCTTTGTAAAAATCTTATTGTAATATCCTTTGTATCACTTTGTAAATGCTTGGCTATAGTAGGTCCCCAAATTTGTAGAAGCCAATACACATTTAAATTTATTCATTTCTTTGGTAGCATGAGAACCTTAGTAAACTAGGAAAAATAAAGCCTCAAATTGAAACCTTAGGATAAGTGAAATTTGTATACTTTTTCAAATTAAAAAAATATAAAGAAAAGGTGGTTTGGGTGGTTGGAGAAGTGCACGACTCCTTTCTCATATGAAAAGGGACTTGTGTCTTTCTTTTTTCCCTCTCTTCCACTTTCTTGTTTCTTGCATTTCTTCTCTATCTTGTGCAATCATGTCTCCTTTTAGTGATGGAGAGGGCGAAGAAGATCAAGATTATGGCATAGTACTTTATGTGTGTAATTTTGGACATTTTCTTGTGCTAATCCCCTTCTTAATCCTTCCCAAAGCTTAAAGCTAAGCTTTCAGCATATACTTTGCTGGCTTTTTACCCATCATTTTGGACTACAAATAGGGCATTTCATTGGTACGTTCGCCAAGAAAAAGCAAGCTTTGGAAGGTGTGCAAAGAGGAGGTAACAAGCTTTCAATTTTAAGAAGTGCAGAATTTTTAGTTTTGTGGTGGGCATGAAAAACTTCAATTCAATTTGTGAGGAGGTAAGAAATTTAGCTTAGAGAAGAGAAAGATCAAAGCTTCAGTGCTGCCAAATTTGCTTAAAGAGACCAAGAGAAGAGGCTAACATTGTGCAAAGATAGGAGGTGCTATTGCAAAATTCAATAGCTTTAGACAAATCAATCGAAGAAGTAGAGGAAGAAAGTGGTGCTATGTATTCTTCATTGACAAATCTAACCATGATGAGAAAGAAGAGTAGGCATGCATATTCTCAAGAGTATTTACAATAGCATTAATTAAGAGGGTTTACTTATTTTCTGGTTTCATTTTAATCTTAATGTGGAGGAGATTAAGGCATATTCATAGCAATTTGATGTTTTGAGAGGTCACTTTAAATGACCATTAAAGTGAGAGATTGGATTGCTGCAAGAAGAGGTCAGCCGCCCAACCTACAGAATGGCCCTCCCAAGGGCCATTCCCTACTCTATCAAGTACAACCACCTGGTAGCTTGCAACAGCCTGGCACAAGCGCGCAACACTCTTTGTAGATTCGTAATGGCCACTCGCTTGTAGTTTTGTAGGATACGGTTTTCAATAAACCTAAATTAAAAGAAACACCTTTTAAATCAAAACATGGTTTTAATGGTCCTATACAAGAGGTTGTTCACACACAGAGTCTTCTTGAAGCTGAAATTTAGTTCTCTTTGCACGGAGGAGAGGAAAAGAGTTAACACCTCTTTACACACATGATAGTAGCCAAGATGTTTTCACAAAGAAAGTTGAGGATTGCCAAGGAGATGTTTTTGATTTCTTGTGTTTGTCCCCTTCTTAATCCTTCCCAAAGCTTAAAGCATATACTTTGCTGGCTTTTACCCATCATTTTGGACTACAAGGAGGGCATTTCACGGCTAAGCTTCCACCACACCTTCGTGGTGATGGATTTCCAAAGAAGAGCGTCATACACCATGATCCTTGGAAGGCCTTACATGAGAGACACAAGGCTAGTTCATAATTGGGAAATTGGAAAACCAATCACATTTTTATACGCAAAGGTAACCGATCCTCGAAAATAAACTTGAAAATAGGGAAGGCTCATCCCATGGGTAAAACATACTCGCTAATGAGTCTGACACAACTACTTGGCCCGATTCAATCAATATTTACAGAGCATGCAATGCAGAAGCTTACACCATGTCAATTGATATCTGTAGATCTTGTAACAAGATGTTGGATGGTGAAGATGAAGATCAAGCATATGAGCCCCTCCTGGAGCTTGCAGACTCCAAGGACTAGATTCACATTCTTGCAACCATGGATATTCTTCCACAGAGCTTGGGATAGGGTTTGCATGATTGGACGATGCCGAAATCATATCCCTATTCATGCTCGATGCGTTTGAAATAGAACCGGTAGTAGTGGGACCCGCTCACCTTGAGCTCGAGTTTTCCCAAAAAGACATCCAAGCTGTGTGGCCCGCCTTGGTTGACACTGGGGCTAGCAAGTGACAATGTTATGTCTTGGGAGATGTGCACCTTATTAGGCCACCCACCCCTTGCACCATTTATTTTGAAGTGAAGTTTCAAACTGAATCTAAACCTGCATCCTATAAAGTTTATGTGACCCCCACAGGTACAATGAAAGAGTCATCCTCAAAAGGGGATGAATTGTGGCCAAATGGATTACATTGTTAGTATATAAAGAAAGACCACAATGCTTGAGCTCCCCTTACCTATGTTCAAGAGTCCATGCCATTTCTACAAGCTATGAAGGCCTGGCATGAAGAAGCTCTATATCATCTATCACCTTACATGCGATCGATAAGCTAGGATGCGCCAAGCTTCCCATCACTTTGCCCTGCATCTGGTTGCAGATCGGTCCCAAACTAACCACTTAACCTCCATTCACCAATTCTATGGTGTATCTTGGACCATACACACTATCCACTTTTTGATAACAGATCTTCACTACCAACTTGGGTGTGATGCAAGGATGTGGTTCCCATTAGAAAGGGTGGTATTCTAACCACTCCATTGCTTAACATGGTTGTGCCGGCCCTGACCTACCGAAACCCTTAAGAAGTAAACAAAAGTTCCTTAGTAATTTTTTCAACATAGGATAAGGCCCAAATACGAGAACTAGACCAAATTATGACCTAGACCAGATACGAGAACTAGACCAAATTATGACCTTAGAAATAGACCAACATTTTTTTCGACATAGGATAAGGCCCAAATATGAGAACTAGACCAATGACCTTAGAATCACCTTCGCTGTACGCAAAGGACCTTAATAGAAGTTGATTGCATTGATGTATAGAAATAAGACTTGGAAATGATCCCAAGAAGGGAAGAATCTGGGGAGAAGACCTCGCAAGGATTTGTTGTGGGCTAAAGGAACTCAATTGTTTGAAGTTTCGATTGGAGAGCATTGATGTCCCATCGATTGGAGAGCACTGATGTCTCATTGAATCGAATATGAATATATTGTATGTTGCTTAGAATCTTGCTTAGTTGTTTAGAATATTGTATTCATGTGTTTGTTTGTGAAAGCATATGAAGGTATACACAAGTTTATGGATTGCCATGTGAATGTCATTTGCCCCCGCGGGGTGCATCACACGAGCAATCATCCAAGATCTTGACCCCTCTTGATCAACGTGGGTGTGGTCCTAGCACGATTGGTGTGATAGACCCAAAGTGGTTTCGGAGTGAAACGGGCAGGGTAGTGCATGGTGGCTAAGTATGCATGCTAGTATTAGACACACTTGGCTCCTGATGTCGATGTACTATTGGGATAGGTGACGACTAATAGAAGTGACATGTACTTGTGCAAACATGTAGGGCTCCTTTGGTCACATCACAGTGGTCTAGGAGTATTTGGGCTCAACGGTGTGTGCTTTGAGGATTACGATAGTGGTGTAAAGAGATTTATGATGATGATGTGACACTGATGTATTACTTGGATATTTGATATGTGATATGTGACATGGAGATATGATATGTGCATGTCTTGAAAAAAAGAGAGTTGTATGATGTATGTTTTATTTTGAAAGGATTGTTTTTATAAAAAAGTGCATGTGTGAACTCATTTTTAGGTGGTGTGTGTGAGTAAAGTGGTAATTTTCAATTATGGGTGTGTGCGTTCACACCAACTCCATAGGTCCAGTGGTGCTAGGCCCATAGGATTTGATGGGGCTAGGCCGAGTCTATGGATCTGGTCGAAGTAGAAAGAGGATTAACATTGGAAAGTGGGTGGTCAAGTGGGCCCGAGCTACGTGTACTAGTGAGTGAAATGAAGTAATTTTGTCATTAAAACGAGAAAAACTTGGGATGAGTAGTTTAGTTAGCAATCATAACAAGGATAGAAGAATGGTCTTCATAATCGAGGAGGAGTCAGGACATCTTGTTGAGCCTTTGGGAGCTGCTTGATGTGACTTGCTTTGGGAGAATTATGAAAGGAAAGCACCTAGAGGAATCATTCATCTTCCTTGCGTAAGGATTATTCTTGTCAGACTGAGATGAGCTGACGAAATAGCCAATCATTTGGACATTGCGATATGAGGCCTTGCTTGAGTTACTCTATCCTTAGTGTGCCATAGATAGAGGGGTAGGGGTCTCACATGCAACCTCTCTCTCTGTCTCTCTCTCTCTCTCACACACACACACACACACACACACACACACATCGACATCATCCAGGGCAACCTTTGCACTCATGCATGTAGCAAGGATGCTTGTATTCGCAGGTTTCTTGCATGTTTTCTTCTCTTTTTCCTATCCTACTCATATTCCTTAACCTTATGAATATTGATAACAGAAATCAGAGCATCCCTTGTGAGAATTAAGAAGGAAAAGGAGCCAATAATTATTTAAGTATTACAAATAATTCTACCTTGCAGCAGTATTCCCACCACAATGATCCATCTATTTATGATTTATGAAGTAGAATCTTGTTAACCTCAAGTTACCTTGGGCGCCAAGTTAAGACGGCCTTACTTGTCTTAGACGGCCTTACTTCTGATTGCGCAGTCTCACAAAAGCGAGGATGCCCACCAACAAGAAGGAGAGCAGCAGCAAGCAGCGGGAGGATGGGAAGGGCCGTGGCCTTGTGTCCACCCTAGTGTGGGTGGGCGGCATCGCCTGCGCGTGGGCGGCCATCGAGCTGGCCTTCAAGCCCTGGTTGCAAGCGGGCCGCCGCGCCATCAGCAAGTCGCTGGACCCTGACTACGATGTGGACGACGAGCTGGACTCCATCAACCGGACGGGCGCCGTCCCAGAGGCCACACCTCCCTGCAACGAAGACGGTGAAGAAGCCCAAGACCTCAAGCAGAAGAAGGCTGCCGTCGACCACCCTTCTGGTTGAAACTCTCCATCCATTGTACTCTCTCCCTGTACTATCCTAGCTTTGCAACATAAATAAAACCATGAAATTATTTCTCTATGCATTCTTTTTCATAACTTATATGATGAATATATTTCTCTTTGCTTTCCTTTCTGGTACCCTTTTCCTTCTACACATTGTATTTAGTAGGGAGAAGGGTTTATACATGCATATATGTCATTTGCCGTACTTGCTTCCATACACAGGTGTCTCAAAACCTTGATTTGACAAGTCATTTTTGAATGGCTCCTCATGACCGTTCCCCAGACCGGCATTTCTACAGCCAGCATAATGGAAATCTGCACCATTGAAATAGGCCTTCATTCTTTTCAAGAATCTGCATCTCCTTGAGTTGTTTGTCACCACATCACCAATCAAATTCTGAAGGAGCTGATGTGGCTGCAAATTTGGTACTTCCTGTCATTTTCCAAAATGGAAAAACGATGTGTCAACCTCCAATGTTTTTGGTTGTCATTGTCAAGGCTGGAATGTTTGCCTTCCCTGGACTGTGACAACCCAGAATGGTCATGAGGAGTTCTTTTTCCCCTCGAGAAAATGGGTCGCTCCTAACAAGACCCAAGTCCCCATGACCATTCTATTGTCCATAACACACAATGCCATGATACATAATACCACATGTTTATAGATCATGTAATTAAGCATGTATACAGTCCTGCAATGTTTCTCTAGTCAATACCCTGTAGAGCAGGAAAACAGCATACATAAAGCATGAAAACAAAAGCAATTTTTATGATACGTGATATGCCACATCAACACGTTGGAACATATTCCAATGTGATGTGACATGTGATTCATTTCAAACTGGACACATCAGCTTGGAGGGAAATAATTCATGAATTGCTGAGTTGTCACAATCCTATAAAAATTGCTTTTAAAAAAGTGACTTGATTTTATGGTTGGGGTTTACATTCTGGTGCCCAGGACCATAGGATTTGACGGGGCTAGGCCGAGTCTATGGATCTGGTCGAAGTAGAAAGAGGATTAACATTGGAAAGTGGGTGGTCAAGTGGGCCCGAGCTACGTGTACTAGTGAGTGAAATGAAGTAATTTTGTCATTAAAACGAGAAAAACTTGGGATGAGTAGTTTAGTTAGCAATCATAACAAGGATAGAAGAATGGTCTTCATAATCGAGGAGGAGTCAGGACATCTTGTTGAGCCTTTGGGAGCTGCTTGATGTGACTTGCTTTGGGAGAATTATGAAAGGAAAACACCTAGAGGAATCATTCATCTTCCTTGCGTAAGGATTATTCTTGTCAAACTGAGAGGAGCTGACGAAATAGCCAATCATTTGGACATTGCGATATGAGGCCTTGCTTGAGTCTCTCTCTCTCTCTCACACCACACACACATCGACATCCAGGGCAACCTTTGCACTCATGCGCGTAGCAAGGATGCTTGTATTCGCAGGTTTCTTGCATGTTTTCTTCTCTTCTTTCTATCCTACTCATATTCCTTAACCGTATGAATATTGATAACAGAAATCAGAGCATCCCTTGTGAGAATTAAGAAGGAAAAGGAGCCAATAATTATTTAAGTATTACAAATAATTCTACCTTGCAGCAGTATTCCCACCACAATGATCCATCTATTTATGATTTATGAAGTAGAATCTTGTTAACCTCAAGTTACCTTGGGCGCCAAGTTAAGACGGCCTTACTTGTCTTAGACGGCCTTACTTTTGATTGCGCAGTCTCACAAAAGCGAGGATGCCCACCAACAAGAAGGAGAGCAGCAGCAAGCAGCGGGAGGATGGGAAGGGCCGTGGCCTTGTGTCCACCCTAGTGTGGGTGGGCGGCATCGCCTGCACGTGGGCGGCCATCGAGCTGGCCTTCAAGCCCTGGTTGCAAGCGAGCCGCCGCACCATCAGCAAGTCGGTGGACCCCGACTACGATGTGGACGACAAGCTGGACTCCATCAACCGGACGGGCGCCGTCCCAGAGGCCACACCTCCCTGCAACGAAGACGGTGAAGAAGCCCAAGACTTCAAGCAGAAGAAGGCTGCCGCCGTCGACCACCCTTCTGGTTGAAACTCTCGATCCATTGTACCCTCTCCCTGTACTATCCTAGCTTTGCAACATAAATAAAACCATGAAATTATTTCTCTTTGCATTCTTTTTCATGACTTATATGATGAATATATTTCTCTTTGCTTTCTTTTCTGGTACCCTTTTCCTTCTGCACATTGTATTTAGTAGAGAGAAGGGTTTATATATGTCATTTGCCGTACTTGCTTTGATACATGATACATACACAGGCATATCGCGTATCATAGGACTGTATACATGCTTAATTACATGATCTATAAACATGTGGTATTATGTATCATGGTGTCACCAGCCTGGACATTTCCCAGTCTGAAAGGGGTCTGGTGGACTCCAGGATGTTTAAATATTTGGAAAGTACAAGCTTTGGGAATGGGGGATTATCCTAGAATACAAAGGACCACACTCCTAAAATTTAGGAGAGTTGCTATTTTTGGCCCGACTCCGATGGAAATTCTGTTCGCGTCATTACATCTGGAATTGAGGAGATACCAAGAGTTGGCAAAGTGCCTATGACAGAATGTCTACCAGTTGGGATATTTTTAGAGGTAAAGATTATGGAAGGACCCATCTCTTAGATTGGGACATGTGGCAAGAAAGTGGACCAAAGTGAGACAAGTGGCCTGACACTTGTTAGAAAAAGGGATCAAAGTGAGACAAGTGCCCTCACACTTGTCACTTCAGCTATTGTGTGGCTCTCCACTTGTCATCGTAACCTTCTCTTGCCATTTTAGCTCATGGGAGGCCCAAATCTATAAATTGGAGCCCTCTCTCTTCATTAGGAGAGGCTCTCTTGCTGCATACTAGCCTCTACCACCGTTACAGGTTGCCCTAATGATGGCTACTCTCTTTCTCTCTCACTTGAAGGATGCCCATGAAGAATACCGGCTGTTGGGGACTGTTTTAGAGGCTTCCATCGCGAAGAAATACATGAAGGCAAGGGTATTTAATCATTTATTACGATTTCTAGCCATTGTACTTGTTGTACCAGCATTTGTACTTGCTGTACCTGCTGTACCAGCTTTTGTATTGGCTGTACCAGCTTCTGTACTTGATGTACCTACTGTACCAACCACCGTACCGGTTGTACCAACCATTGTAACTGCTGTACCACCCATTGTATTGGTTGTACCGACTTCTGTACTTGCTGTATCTATTGTACCAGCCATCGTACCGGCTGTACCAACCATTGTACTTGTTGTATCAACCACTGTATCGGCTGTACCAGCCATTGTACCTGTTGTACCAGCTGAATGGAGAGTTGTACTTGCTGTACCCTTTCTATTGCATGAAGACCCATGGTTTTTGGGGAAGAATCAGTACCCACACGGAGGTATATGGATTATATTGTTGGCTCGGCATTTCTACAGCCTATGTTCCGGCTCGGTATCCTCGTGTTGGGCTGTGTTATGGCATTTGTATATGGATAATCCGGCATCTCCCGTGGGGAGAGTAAGGCCCTCAAAGCTTGTACATGATATTATTCTCCTTGGGTAATAAAATACTCCAAGGGGGGTGGTCGCCCATTCCGGCCTCTATGCGGTGTCACACATGCAAGCTCCATTTTCAGCATTTGTGGATGTTTTGTCCAACTTTATGTTTTATGCAAAGTGATGATGGATATGTGTTAAGACTGTGGCCATGTTTAAATGTTTTAATATGCATTGATGGTATCAACAAGTGTGTCAAAGGTCCTAGTCCCCTGGGCACCCGCCGCGAGTTTCATTGGATGTCACAAACCCCTATATTCTAGGGACATGCGGATGCGTGTCAGGCCTAGAAACATGCGGATGCATGTATGTATTATACCTGGGTATGTGTATGGATCATATGAGTGGATGCATATGAGTCCAAGGACATGGCAGGACATTTGTGGACCTTCGGGCAGTGCCCGTGTGGATTCCGGCCATGCACACATGGTGTGTTATGATGGCAGGCGGAATAGAACTCATGGTTCACTTACCTTGTGTAGTGTTCTCTTGTCCTACGTGCTCTCTTGAAGATTGTTTCTACCATGTGTGGGTGGAACAATAGAGAGCAGATGGAAGGGAACATGGGCACTTGAGAGGGTAGTGTGAATTGGTGGCCGAAATGCCTACAAACTATTGGTGGCCGAAATGCCTATAAACTATGTGAAGCAGAAATGCTTATGGAACACCAGGTTATCTATGCTTGCGAGTGATTGTTTTATCTTGTTACTTGAGCCCACCTCTCATCCAAGGTGTGTGGTCAGAGTACCAACACGGAGTGCAAGTGGTAAAGTGGACATGACGGGACTTATGTCTATGCCAAGGGTCATGTGGACTGATGTCTTGTTGGCAGGAGACTTATTTTATCTCGCCCATTTACTTGGGACATGGATTATGATATCTGGACTTATGGGACTGTTTTGTCTCGCCCATTTACTTGGGACATGGATTATGATATTTGGACTTATGGGACTGATTTGTCTCGCCCGTTTATATTGGGACATGATTATGATATCTGGACTTATGGGATTGTTTTTGTTTCTCCCATTTATCTTGGGACATGATTTTGATGTTGGTATTATGGAGACTTATTTAGTCTCGCCCATTTCTTTGGAACATGGATTCTTCAGTTATATTGGATTTTTGAGACTGTCTCGTCTCGCCCAATCGATGGGACATGATTATATCTTGAATATATGGCTTGAAGCTTAAAGTTGCGGACAACTTTTAAGAAGCTGGGGAGGATGTCACCAGCCTGGACATTTCCCAGTCTGAAAGGGGTCTGGTGGACTCCAGGATGTTTAAATATTTGGAAAGTACAAGCTTTGGGAATGGACCACACTCCTAAAATTTAGGAGAGTTGCTATTTTTGGCCCGACTCCGATGGAAATTCTGTTCGCGTCATTACATCTGGAATTGAGGAGATACCAAGAGTTGGCAAAGTGCCTATGACAGAATGTCTACCAGTTGGGATATTTTTAGAGGTAAAGATTATGGAAGGACCCATCTCTTAGATTGGGACATGTGGCAAGAAAGTGGACCAAAGTGAGACAAGTGGCCTGACACTTGTTAGAAAAAGGGATCAAAGTGAGACAAGTGCCCTCACACTTGTCACTTCAGCTATTGTGTGGCTCTCCACTTGTCATCGTAACCTTCTCTTGCCATTTTAGCTCATGGGAGGCCCAAATCTATAAATTGGAGCCCTCTCTCTTCATTAGGAGAGGCTTTCTTGCTGCATACTAGCCTCTACCACCGTTACAGGTTGCCCTAATGATGGCTACTCTCTTTCTCTCTCACTTGAAGGATGCCCATGAAGAATACCGGCTGTTGGGGACTGTTTTAGAGGCTTCCATCGCGAAGAAATACATGAAGGCAAGGGTATTTAATCATTTATTACGATTTCTAGCCATTGTACTTGTTGTACCAGCATTTGTACTTGCTGTACCTGTTGTACCAGCTTTTGTATTGGCTGTACCAGCTTCTGTACTTGATGTACCTACTGTACCAACCACCGTACCAGTTGTACCAGCCACTGTAACTATTGTACCACCCATTGTACCAGTTGTACCAACTTCTGTACTTGTTGTACCTTTTGTACCAGCCATTGTACTTGTTGTACCAACCACTGTACTTGTTGTACCAGCCAATGTACCGGTTGTACCAGCCATTGTATATGCTGTACCAGCTGAATGGAGAGTTGTACTTGCTGTACCCTTTCTATTGCATGAAGACCCGTGGTTTTTGGGGAAGAATCAGTACCCACACGGAGGTATATGGATTATATTGTTGGCTCGGCATTTCTACAGCCTATGTTCCGGCTCGGTTGCCTCGTGTTGGGCTGTGTTATGGCATTTGTATATGGATAATCCGGCATCTCCCGTGGGGAGAGTAAGGCCCTCAAAGCTTGTACATGATATTATTCTCCTTGGGTAATAAAATACTCCAAGGGGGGTGGTCGCCCATTCTGGCCTCTATGCGGTGTCACACATGCAAGCTCCATTTTCAGCATTTGTGGATGTTTTGTCCAACTTTATGTTTTATGCAAAGTGATGATGGATATGTGTTAAGGCTGTGGCCATGTTTAAATGTTTTAATATGCATTGATGGTATCAACAAGTGTGTCAAAGGCCCTAGTCCCCCGGGCACCCGCCGCGAGTTTCACATGGCATTGTGTGTTATGGACAATAGAATGGTCATGGGGACTTGGGTCTTGTTAGGAGCGACCCATTTTCTCGAGGGGAAAAAGAACTCCTCATGACCATTCTGGGTTGTCACAGTCCAGGGAAGGCAAACATTGCAGCCTTGACAATGACAACCAAAAACATTAGAGGTTGACACATCGTTTTTCCATTTTGGAAAATGACAGGAAGTACCAAATTTGCAGCCACATCAGCTCCTTCAGAATTTGATTGGTGATGGAAGTGTGCGGACTCATCCTTCTTTTGGACAAACAGAATGGGAGCGGCAAAAGGTGAGAAGGGCGGTCGGATAAATCCAGACCGGAGTAGCTGGGCTAATTGTTGCTCTAGCTTGCTCTCCAATGCCTTAGAAAGGCGGTAGGGAAACTAGTTTGGAAGTTCTGAACCACGAATCAACTCTATGCGATGGTTCTCAAGTGTACCGGAGGGGAGGTCGTCTTGTAGCATGATGTTGCTGTATTGGGACAAAAGACTAGCCATCCGTTGCTCCCTTGCGGGTGCTATTTGAACTGCATTAGACTGAAAGCGGACATATAGTAACGCACACTTTGCTCCTTTTTGGATGGCTCGTTGGGCCTGAATGTGGGAAATGAGTGGAATTCCAGGAATGCTCTGAATCATGAGACTCTTAGGAAAACCTTCAAGGACAGTGAAAGTGTCATGCCTTCAATCAGGAATGGGTGCATACTGTCTAAACCACTGGATCCTGAGGATCATGTTGCACCCTAAAAGAGGGGAGACAATAAAATCCCGCTGGAATGTGGCCCTCTGAACCTAAAACTCAAACTGTTGAGCTTTATGAGTAATAGAGAGAGAAGAGAACGAGAATGAAGAAGACGACATAGTATTGGGTCCCAAATACAACCCCCCACGCCTCCCCCCCCCAAACCGTTGCGCGCGTGCGCTATAGGAGTATTTGCTTATATTATTCTTTGGAGAATGGTGTACAATGCTTGAGTAAACAAGCGATATGAATGCCCAACACAAGGACGAGGAAGTCCGTATTGTGAGAAAACAATATTTTTTCCCAGCCCTAAAAAGGGTATTTTTCTGGGTATTCTATGATTTATCGGGGTTTTCTGTCTTGGCTGCTGGCCTACACCTTTAGGCTGACTGACCAGCACCCCCCCCTCAGTATATATAGCCTTGCCCATCTCTCATCATATGTGTACCACTTCATTGTTATATCCGGTACCATATGGCCACTACCCGGGACAGCAGCCCCCTCTGCTACAAGCCACCATGGGACAGCAGCCCTCTGTGCTACAGGCCACCGTGGGACAGCAGCCCTCTCTGCTATCAGCGTTTTACATCAGCCTGTCATCTGTGTTTTGGCTTACATCTACGTTTGCATCATTGGTACATCAGTGTTTACTTCAGCACACCATCTGAGCTTACATGCTCTGCGAGGAAGGCACAAGTCCCTTGAAAGGGTTAATGATAGTGAATCAAAGGGTCAACTGTCTCCAGGAAAGACAGTCATGCTTGAACAAGAGCCTGATGCAATGAGGGCTGAAATGGAACATATGAGAAAACTTTTGCAGGCACAAGAGCAAGAATTAAAATTTTTGCATGAAGATCCCCATGTGCAAAGTGCCATTGAAGCTAGGAAGGCTGATGCAATGGTAGATGTAACTTTTGGGTCCGTGGCACGGGAAGTGGGCAAGAAACCAAGGGAGTTGGCACTTGTCTATCTCCTCCGCAAAGGTGACATCAAAGAGGGGGACGACGGAGAGCTGAAATTCAGAAATCCACCTCGTTTGAAGCATGGAGATCCCGCATCTCAAAGGCTTAAATCTTTTATGCAAAAGGAAGAGGTGACAGTCACCTCTCGTCATGCGTCTTCCCCACAAGGCACAAAGCCTGACAGATATATGTATGCTAGTGGTCATGGAGAGCATAAAAGTCACATGCATGCAAGATATGTATCCCATGGTAAGGGTGATAGGTCTGCTTCTAGAAGAATTTCGCCTTCTGAGTTGTCTCATGGAGAGACATTGCCATATGCAGGTAAGTCACATGCATCTGAGTTTCAAGTTCATGGAGCACATGCCACCGTGCCTCATGAAACTTCTATGACGGCCCATGGAGCCCATGCAGATAGGGCTGCCCCGTTGGATAAGGGGAAAAGAAAAAGAGAAGACCATGAGCCTCATGCCAGAAAGCTCAAGGAATTTAAAGCAGGTGACAAATCTGGTAAATTTGATGTTTTTCATGGAGAACATGATGCTTCTAAAGCGTTAGCATTTGTGGCACAGTTCGACATTGCTTTTAGCGATGAGGACTTTACTGAAAAGTCAAAAGTATGCCATGCTAGCATGTTTTTGAAAGGGACTGCTGCTCATTGGTGGATCACTGAAAAGATCACCAAGGATCCCATTTGCACCTGGAAGGAATTTAAAGACAGATTCTATGCTTAGTTTTTGCCACCAAATGCGGAGCAAACTCTCACTCAAAAGTGGGAGACAGGCTGGAGCGAAGAGATAATGAAAGCGTGCAACAATATGTCAACAAGTTTTGGAAAGTATTGCTGGAAGTAACTCCCTTTATGCAAATCACTAAGGATGAAAGAAAAAGGAAGTTTCGCTCTGGACTGCAACCAACATATCGTTCGGGCATTGAATTGCACCCGAAACATACTTTGCAACAGCTCACAGCTTCTGCTCTTGCTACGGAGCAATTGGTGCTCACGATTAAACAGGATCAAGGAGGTTCAAAGGGGAAAGACAAGGCTGTCCCAAATTTGCAAAAGGGTGGACAGCCACCTAAAAAAAACTTCCGGGACACCTACAAGGGTGGTAAAGCTGAAAATAACACATCTAAAGATCAGGGCCCAAGGAAGAACAAATTCGGCTTAACCTCGGAGCAAAGAGAGCAATATGCCAAGGATGGAAAATGCTTTTCTTGTGGTAGCAAAGACCACATGTTTCGACAATGCCCAGATCGCAAACCAAAGCACGAGGACAAGCAGACCAAGGCTAATGTACATGCAGTTCCTGATGTGCAAGGAAATACAAGTCATGATGCAAAAGAGCGAATGGTTTGCAAGGCTTGGGGACAAATCAAGGATCAGCCCGCACTATTCATGTTTGATGACTGTGCAACCGATAACTTCATCTCTATGCAAACGCAGCCTCATTGGGTATTGAGGTTGAGAACATGGGACCTCAAATTGAAGCCGAAGCTGCATTTATTGGTAAAGAGGTGCAGGTTACCCCATTGTTAGGGAAGTTGCGCATCCATATCCAGGGCTACCTTGATAATGAACATTTCCTAGTTGCTCCACTAAATGGATGTGATGTATTGTTGGGCAAGCCATGGCATCATAGGCTTGAGCCCCGCAAAGAGTACAAGTCCAATATGATTTCTTTTAGGCATTGAGGGGCTAGCAGCCAAGGGGTCTCTCTCTCTCTCTCTTCGCAAGTAGGCTTTGTTTACGAGATTTGGATACAGAGGATCAAGTTAAGATGCACAGGATGATGTTCTTGGAAGAGATGTTGTTGTTGCTCTTTGACTTGGACTTATGTGTATTCAGGGATGGCTTGACACATCCTCTATCTTTCTCTCTCTGGGTTTTTGGCATCGTGATTGGATGGTGCATATGTGGATTTATCTTTCATGGAAACAGGACATTGGGCTTTCGAGAAGAAACAGGACTTTGGTATCGAGGATACAAGACTATGGTTTATGGATACAGGTCTAAGGTTTATCAGATACAGGTCTCTGGTTTCGTGTGGAAAGCATGTCTCTGGATTCATGTGAACAGGTTCTGGTTTTCTTGAGGTTACACGCAAGTTGTGACTGTAGGAAGGACACGAGGTTTGGTACAGCCCTACTGCTGTCTGGGTTCGTGAGATCCATGGTTGAGATGGAGAAGACCTTTTCAAGCAGGGAGGTGTCGTATAGGTGTGCCTTCTCTATGGAATGCTTTGCTGTAAATAGCAAGAGATCTTATTTGGAAAGTCTTGGGTGAAAAGCAAAAAGGGATCCTATTGGTAAAGGATTCGTCAAGTTGTACTTTGTACTCATATTTGATCAAGTAAAGAAATACCGCAAGGGGCGCCACTGCGTTTTGGGGCCAATCGGTGCCCTTGTACTATTTGCAGGAGCATTCTAGCTCCCATGTTTGTTTTCCTTTTCCAGGTTATCATGGGCAATGAAGTGTTTTGTGTGCGAATGTTTGTTCCACCGCCCGTCAAATTTCTGAAGGCCGGTTTCAACTAGACTGGCCGATTGGAAAATGCCAGAAAGGCTGGGAAAAATCCCATAAAAATACATAAAAAAGGGGTGGCCAGCCCACAAGCAAGGGCCATGCAAAAGGGATCAAATGGACACCATAAATGAGCAGAAACTGGGGATGAATGTGCTAACACATCAGGCTTAGGCTTATTTTAGGCTTACATCAGCGTTTACATCTGGGCTGACATCAGCCAGCCTGTCTTCAGCACTTACATTTGGGCTGACATCAGCGTTTATCTTCAGCCTTACATCAGGGCTCACATCAGTGCTTACATCAGCATATCATCTATGTTTTACCACTGCCCATGGGACAGCAGCCCCCTCTGCTATACGTAGAGCATATCAGCATTTTTGCCTCAGCTCTCACCATCTGGACAACAGCCCACTCTTTGCTACATCGGGACGGCAGCCCACTCTTTGCTTAGCTTCACCATCGACATCACATCAGGTACGCAACACCCGTGTCACTAGAGCTTGACCACTCAGGACGGCATCCCTCTGCTCCTTTTCACATCAAGTACGTAGCACCCGAGCTTGCACCACTCGGGACGGCAGCCCTCTCTGCTCCTCATCACGCTTCAGGTACGCAACACCCTTATCATCAAAGCCTGCACCATTCAGGTACGTAGCACCCGTGTCACCAGAGCTTGCACCACTCGGGACGGCAGCCCTCTCTTCTCTTGAGCACCCTTCAAGTACGCAACACCCTTGTCATTAGAGTCTGCACCCTTCAGGTATGCAGCACCCTTGTCATTAGAGCCTGCACCCTTCAGGTACGCAGCACCCGTGTCACCAGAGCTTGCACCCTTCAGGTCTTGCAGCACCCTTGTCATCAGAGCTCGCACCACCACCACCACTCAGGACGGCAACCCTCTTTGCTCTTCATCTACCACCTCAAGTACAACAGCACCCTTGTCATCAGAGCCTGCATTACCTCATCTTCCACTACCACCACCACCTCGGAGTGCCTTTGCTTTGACTGACGCGAGCCTTCGACACCGATAACCACTCAGAGTGCCTTGCCTCACATTGACGCGAGCCTTCGTCATCGACCATGCTTCAACTCCGACATCTTCTGTGCTTCTGCACTGGTCTTTCTACTCACAGTCACCTCACACGTGAGGGCTCTTGTACATATTTGCACTCACCCTTATATATATATTCACTCACATATTTCATGCTGGGGGTTTTGCTCTGATCTCTCGTACATCTGGTCCTTTCGTCCTTTTTCCCTCACACGTACGTCGGTTGAGTATCCACCAATCCGAGGCTCTGCTGAAGACTCTTCGGGCCACTCCAGATAGCTGTAGGACTGCACATATGCTGGCTGAATGTGAAGAGGAGCTTCCTTAGTTGCCTGAAGTCGACTGGATGTTGACCTGCTGATGTATCTTTGCTGAAATACCTGAATGTTTAAATGGGATTGAAGCACTTGCTTTTATATGGTCATATGCTGCTGGTCGGCCAGTAGCATATGGACCAAACATAGCATTTAATGCGCCTGAAAAATGCTGTCCGACTTTCATACTGCAACTGAATACTGCCATGGTGCAACCGACTCAGTATTGAGCACTGTCATGATGGCCGACTGCCGATTATGATCACATGGTGGCCGACAACTGCTCAGGAGCCTTCAAGCTGGCTGACTGCTGGTAGGGTCCAAGTGAGGTAGCTGACTGGCTGCCTAGGCCCCTCCAAGGCCTAGATGAAGCTCATGAATAATCCTACTAACTTCTACATGCTTGCTAATGCCTGACCTAATGCTAAGGATGACTTCTACATGCGTTAACTGATGAATTCTCCAAGTGGGTTAAGAGGACTGACACTTGATTGACCTCTAAGGCTCAGAGACTGACCTACGTAGCTCGTGCCTTACGGTCCCTGGACTGAGGGCTCACAATGGGGTCACTCACGGCGTACGACAAACATTCCTATAAAAAGGTGCTACTTCAAATGTTGCACTGATGATCATGCCAGTGTGTCATTGTGTACCCGAGTGCAGGGTGCACGTGACAGGTCGACAAGTGAAATAGGGGTCGGCCTGTTGCTTTATTCTCCACGACAGAGAAACATTTAAGACACATTCTCCACAAAACTTGCAGACGATACATGTGCTAGAAGTTCCAGACTTGCTAATGAGAATATAAATGCTTTCTCCATTACTCAGTCAAGCCATGCATGGTGCTCACTCACCTCAATGAGGATACCTCCAGTCTTGTGGTTAATGGATAATTAAGCATCAACATAGAGGATTAGAGTGATTAATTAAATACTATCATTACTTAAACTATATCTTAATTAGCATGACAAATTTGAACAAGGAACAAAGACGATTTTTGCAATTTCTTACTAGCTTCCTAGAGAGCGACAATATGAGTTTTCTAGTGTGAGTGGTGGTCGTTTTACCTATGTGTAGTTTTCTATTTTAAGAGGTAAATGGCCATGTTCCATGGGAAGTTGTGTGACCCTATAAGGATGTGCAAACCTTCATCTTTTAAATGAGAAATGGTAAAATTTTGGGTGTCCCGACGAAGTCCTTTTTTTGGGATCTTAAGTTTAAATGTAGAAGCCAAGGTTATAAGTGAAGTTTGTGTCTACTTGGTAAGTGGGTTTGAGTCACTTGTAGAACCATATATTGGTTAATTCTCATGGAGTATTGGAGAGAGGTTTTTGGAATCAATTGTGGTAGTCTACAAGAATATTTTGGCGCCGTGTTAACGCTGTTATGGGATGTTGTTCCGTGGTATAAGGACTCAAAATACCTTGGAATTTGTGAGATATGATTATGTGGATTAGTTGTGCCTAAAAGCATTTGCTATTACAAGTAGCCTTTAATATTTGAAGGCATGCATGTTGTGTATGGAAAATGGATACAAAGATCAAGATACTCCTCCAAAATTTTACCCTTAAACTTCTCTTAAAGTGTCACTAGCACATCAACCTACCACCACTTGCTTCTCAAGGGTCCACATGGCTGCAATTATCAAGATGCTGTAAATAGTATAAATTTCTATCATATCCTTTGTGCTTGAGATAATAACCAGTCATGTTAAGGTTAGGATTGTTGTGAGCATTGGGTCTATTTTCTTTCTTTGGAGAAGATGAGATCCGCTAGCATGGTTATGGGTGCCTTTGGTGAAGATCTTCTCGTAGTTATTGTTTTTCACTACCCATAGCGCTTTTTTACCCACCTGTAAGCACCTTGTTGGGTTTGAACCCTTGACATCTTGGTCCTAGACAAACACCTTTACCAGTTGAGTTATCACCTCATTGGCTCTTTCAAAGGCTTTGATAGATGAGTTATACTACAAAAGGGTTGAGAAGGAGCTTTCGAAGAAAATTTAGCTGCTAGAGTGGACAATGAAGAGTTAATCTTGGAATTCAAGGTATGCTTTGAACTTATATGGAAGCAGTTGGAAGGTATACATTGCTTATTGGATAGCTTGTTTGATATTTTGAAGGTCTTTCGCTTTGTGAAAGCTTTGAACCCAAGGTTGCAAGAGAGGATAGCTAGGAAGAAGATAATATGCTATGATGATATAGTGGAGTATGCCTTAAAGGAGATACAATAGAAGAGGAGGGCAAAACAAGCTTTGTGGAGAAGAGGGATTTTTCTTGGCCTCTAAGATTGAGAGGAGTGGATCTACTCAAATGTGCCATGCCATATGTGGTTGAGAACCACATATGATGCACATTTTGATGAAGAGGATCTGGAGCTACCTCCTCCTATGTCTTAAGAGAAAGAGGAGGGCTACAAGAGTGCATAGCAAGTCATACTAGATATGGACAAATAAGGAGCAAACTTCTTTGAAGAAGTCATCGATGCTATACACCCGTGTGGTTGTCAAGCTATGAATGATGTAAGTGCCTTTGATTAATCAAGTCAAGTAGACGAGGACATGTTTGGATTGAATGCGATGTTTGATGATAAATGGTCAGCCCTATTGGGATTTAGAGTCTCGTGTGTGTGTGTGTGTGTGTGAATAGCCCCAAAAAAGAGTTATTGTTCTAGTAGTGTGTGAACACTCTTATGAGTGGATAAGATAAGTGGTATGCACTTATTAGTGTATGATATATGTATGGGTAAAAAGATAACGCTGCAAGCCTACAAAAGCATTGTACTTGGTAAGTGAAGTACACTTCTATCATATCAATCTAATCACATCATTGAGCCGTGCAATACTCTCTTTGAGCACTCTCTCTCTCTCTCTCTCTACACATACACATCATGGATCTCTTGGATCCCTCATGGGTAGGCTTGAGCTTGCACAAACCCTAAACCTATGATTGGTATTAGAGCTTGGTGCAACCTTGTCATTGTAGCATTTGTTTGTTATTGCGTCTTGTGAGAGGATTGTCTGACACACAGACTAGAGTTGGAGAAAGACAAAGTGATCTCCATGAAGAATAAAGTGAGGATGCGAAGGACAAACCAACGCACCCACAATGGAAAGTTGCATTTGTGACTCGAAGATGAGACTCGACGACACATACTTCAATAGGCTAAGATAAGCTCTTGACTTGAGCATGAATGGAGGACAATGATTGTGGTTGGTTGTATTTAGTGGTGTTGTGTGTTGATATGATACTAGCAATGACTCAACCATCTACCACCCAATGCCCAAGGGCCCACAAGGCTAATATTTTTTAGAATGGTTGCCTCGTATAAAATTCTCAGAGTATGCATCTAGCTATAGTGTCATATTTTTGTCCAAAATTGAAGCCATAATCATGAAAATCTTTGCTATAATGTTATTATTACTATCCTTGTAAAAGTTATATTGTATTATGTTAAAAAAATAAGAACTTGTCTAGTTATTACGTTTTTAATAACTAGGTATTGTTTTATAATAAAAATATGTAGGAAAAATTAAAATAAAAATGGATTTAATTCTTGACATTGTTACTAGTGTTATTATATTCCTATGTTTTCTTATCCTTTTAAAAAGGCTCATCCTTATATTTTTATTTATATAACACATCCATTAAAACATTAATAATATACTATTGATGTCTTTAAAGTAGAATATAACTATGTGATATTTTTTAATGATGTTAATATATATCATTATTATAACATGAATTTGTACTTTATATTGATTCATAATATTTAATAATATGATATAAGACTATATAAATATAGTTAAATATATTGTGGAATTCTTTTTTAATATCATTGTATACTCGTTATTTTTTATTCCATAATAGTTATGTCGGTAAAGAACCTAGTTCTGTTGGTGTTCTTTTGTTTTCTAGGTAAAGCGTCCCCTCCCTCATTCCCCTCCCTCCCAATCCTAACCTCACCAACCCACCTCCCCAAGCCTCGACCCCAAAATCTCTCTCTCTCTCTCTCTCTCTCTCTCTCTCTCTACTTGGGCTCTCCCTAAAGACAGATATGCTCGCTTAGCCCTGGAGTCTTCACGACAGTTGGCATCATAGGGAGACGAATCATGTTGGTATGCACAGATGACAGCTTGGTTCCAACTGCATGGCTTTAGTATGGACAGGCTACCTCCATTTCAGTACTCCCTGGATGCACTCTCCCTCTCTCTCACACGGGTAGAGATTACCAGACTTATCAGGCAGGACTTGGCTTAGCTGGACACTAGGAGGACATGGATACAGCCGACACACGAGTTTGGTACGAAGATGGCTTTCTATAGAGATCATCTTCTCCAGCCCATGGAGGATGGGTTTGTGATTAGACCCAGCTACATGGATACTCATCTTTCTCATGGGGTACGGTGTACTATTGGTCAGATGGATGCGCACATCCTCACACCAATTAGAGATTGAGACTGGCAAATTCAAAGGAGTACCAGCTGAGGCCAGGATTTGTCAGTTGCGCCAGATGGAGCCAGAGACAGAGTTACATTACATATGTCACTATCCAGTATATTATGAGATACGAGGCCATTTTCACTGCCTGTTGAGAGAGGGTTTTGGACCACTTTCTAGAGTCATGAGATACCAGGATCAGAGATGCCTCGGATTATACTTGCTAGAGCTGCGTTGACATAGAGAGGGTCTCTTGAGAGGGAGAGACACCTACAGAGGCAGATTACAGACTTCTTTCGACGAGAGATTGAGCAGTCAGGCCAGCAGGCATTGTAGTTAGACCCAGAGTATAGCCGCACCAGAGGTACACTGATTGATCGGGCTATAGAGCTGGGGCGGTCCAGGCGCCCCAAGATGAGAGGCCCATATCTCGACACCGACCGAGACTACAACAGAGGATCAGGACCATACTAGCATAGCATGGGAGACGTCCAGTCAGAGTACTCACCATGGAGGACATTGAGGATATTCGCCATCGACCGATGAGAGACATCTTTGGATAGTGATGTATATGATGCTTACCTTTGTTGCTGGAGTTTTCCTTCCCATATGTTATCCATTAGGAGCTCCTAGTACCTTACTTTTTCTCATAGTTATTGTTTCAGTTTTAGTTAGTTGTTTAGTTGTTTTAGCTTTTCTTGCACAGACATTGTATCAGATCCACCAATTGTTGTAACCTTTTTGGTCTCATAGGTCATTTTGGCCTTTTGAGGACGTTAATATATCATTTCATTTCATTTCTCTCTCTCTCTCTCTCTCTCTCTCTCTCTCTCTCTCTCTCTCTCTCTCCTCTTAATGACTCGCATGGAGAAGCCTTTGTCTTGGCGAAGGGGGAAGCTAGGAATTCAATGCATTGATCAAGACTTTCATTGTTTGATAATAGAAGAGTGACAAGAGATAAAGGGGAGGAGGCTAAGGGGGAAGCTAGAAATTCAATGCATTGATCAGGGGAGGAGGCTAAGGGGGAAGCTAGAAATTCAATGCATTGATCAAGACTTTCATTGCTAGAATAGTGCTAGCTCCTTTGCAAGGCCATAGTCATATTAGAGAAACAAGCATTGCCTTGTGCACTAATTAATGAGATGATGTTAGCATGCATCTAGTTTTGTTGTTTCCCAATGGGGAAAGACACAGTCAACGGAGTCAATGTTTTGAGGCTCCTAGCAAGCATAGACATAAAATACGCTGAGACCTAACGCTATCCAATAGTGGTGGTTTTGTAGTGCATTACTATGGTGAAAGTCTTAGGACATGAGGGTGACTTGATTTATCTATGGTGAAGTAGTCTTAGGACGTGAGGGTGACTTGATTTAGCAATGTATAATGAGGTCGGATAGTGAACATCAAGCTTACCTTTTGATGCATACACCCAACCATCAATTTTGATGCCAATAACCATTTAAGACAGTTTTAGTGTATATTTTAGTCATTATCTCAAAATTTAATGGTATGTTATGTTTTAAATACCTAAAAAAGTTCAATGTAGGCATCAAAAGGCAAGCCTAAAAAATAGTCAAGCACAATCACCAAAGAATTAAAGTCAGGCAGATGGTATTTTGATGAGAAAAATGGCATTCAAACCTACCTAAGAATAATTCATATAAATTTTATTAACCAAGGCTAACTATTACATTAAATATAATTATGAATGATGGCCTTCAAAATTTTAAAATCTTTTGCTTAGCATATTTGATTAGCATATTGCACAATGCACAACAATGGAGCAAGCAAACTTTAGACTCATGGCACTCTAATGGCAATGCAGGTATTGCCAATTCAAGAAGATTAGTAGTGCAAATTTACCAAAGTAATACCCATTATGGATTTGAAAGATTTTGCTATATTTGTTCTTGGATATTCATGGGATCATGTTACTATAATGGCAATGTAGGTATTGCCAAATCAAGAGGATTAGTGGTGCACAATTACCAAACTAAGACATGTTTGCATTGGAACCTTTTGCTATATTTGTGTTTGGAGTAAAAGATGTAGGTTCGTGTATAATGGACAATCGTATTTAAACTCCGTTATGGATATAATTTTCCATTATCCAAGGAAATAATTACCTAGAAAAGGTATCCATTTAACAACAAACTTTAAATTTGTTGTTATTGAGGTACTGAATTTGCATAACATTTACGAGTTTATTATTTATTTTTTAAAAATAAAAAAGATTGTCAACAAAAAAATAAACACATAATTCATGCCATCCTTGTGTGTAATTATGTTTCATGCCCTTGAGTACAATTGCAATTTTGCAGTTTTTACTTTTCGTGTAGAAAGAGTCTTTTCATTGTAAACTTTCTAAACTACCAAATTTTCTTCATTCAATCAATTATGTGCTCTTGTGCATTGTCCAATTCCCATTTGTAGGGTTCTTGGTCGGCATTTTCTATGTGTGGCCTTTGTGATGTTAGGGGAAAAAGGGCTCAAGGAGTTTACTTTATCAAATTGCTATTCATGTGGCTTCAATGATTGAATAACTAAGTCAAGATGGTTTAAATTGATTGAGAGTGGTGTTAGCATTGCAACCCATGTTATTTGGAGGTTTATAAGATTCCTCCGAAATTGGCTTTAAACCCATAGTTTTTTAAAGGTTGTTGAAAAAAGCAAGGTTTTGGGATTTAAAAATGTACTTTGAGTAAACATCACAAATGGTTGGACATTCGATACTCTAACTTTCCTCATGATTATAATGTAGTATTTGGTGCCCATGGGAGAAAGAAGAGGTAGAAATAGCTTTGCATGTGTCTTTGTTGTTGTGGTTGTTGTTGTTATTGTTGTGTGTGCATGCGTGCATGCGTGTGTGCGTGTGTGTGTGAGAGAGAGAGAGAGAGAGAGAGAGAGAGAGAGAGAGAGAGAGCTCAAAATGTTTTTCCCCTTTTATGCAAAGCTAAAATTTCTATAAAAATTGTTTATGACACAACTATTTGTGATATAAAAATTAATATATATATGTTAATGGTCTTGTTTTGTAAAAGTGGATAAAAGAATGTTAAGAAAAACAATGATTTGATTAGAAATGAACATTGAAGCAAGCAACTTGTGATCCATTATAATGTACTAGCAATGCATGCTTTCCCAAATCAAGAAGACCAACAATGCACGATTAGCAAGCTACTTATGACCCATTATAATGTACTAGCAATGCATGCTTTCCCAAATCAAGAAGACTAACAGTGTGTACGATTAGCAAAGTAAGGCCCATTATTCTATGAAACCTTTTGCTATATTTGAGATTGCAAGTCATGGATTCTTAAAGAAACATGAAGATGTAAAATCATTGTATTGATCCTTGTACAATGGACCATCACATCTCTAGTGGAATTAAAATGCATAAATTCATTCTTATGGATAAGTTTTGTTGGTATTAAACATATACAATTGATAAATTTATTCGTTAATTTTGAAAGTTCATTGATCAACAACTACTAGAGACATATAAATGTTAAAGAGAAAATGATCACGCTACTCTTTCGTTTCATATTATGAAACACTAGATAAGTATGCACGAGAGCAAAGTTATATTCTCATTGCAAATTCACACCCACATGAGCTTGTGGTTACATAAAATTATAGGTTTAACCATTGACAAATTTTATCCTAAGTCATCATTCCCCCCACACTTGCGAAGCCACAATCACCTCCATGAATATCTCCACATCAAATCACTCGATTCTCTCAATCACACATGAATCTCTCAATCAGATTTTCACCTTTTACAGTCTTCACCAACTAAATACCTTTGATTACACAACCTTTTCACCTTTTACAGTGTTCACCAACTAAATAACCTTTGATTACACAACCTTTGATATCACACCGAGCAAATTTGCACGTGCGTGCACACGCGCACGCGCACACACACACACACACAAGTTATGCTCCCTCTTCATCTATGCAAGACTATGAGGTCACTTTTTTATAACTCTCCCTTGATCTAGATTCAACCTTGCACACATGCCCTTCAGCTTATTCACACACACACACACACACACACACACACACACACACACACACACACACACACACACACACACACACACACACACACACACACAACTTGAGTGATGATGACAACAGAGTTGTCCCTGTGAATGTAAAATGGACATTGAGGGATGTGCACACATCCTTGTAATTTATATTAGATGCCATACCATCAAACTTCAAATTTAAGGTAGATGGTATTACGGTGGGAAGAAGATTCGAAAATACTTTTAGTTGTATAAAATGTTTGTCCCCTGTCATCTTGAAGTTTTCTTAATACAAGATAATTTTGCACCCATTTATCTTGTCTTGTGGATTCATTTTGTAAAATAGCCATTCAACATTATTAATAATATTTAGGATGTATAAGACAAGATGACCAATGTTAAATGAGAAAATGAAATCAATATTAATTTCATATATATATTTATTGCAATGGTATCTACACAAGTTGGTTGGATACAAAGCGTGAGAAAAAAATCCTTTCTACTCCTACGATTCTTGCTTTGGTTGGTCAGTGTCCATAGAAGCTTTGGCCTCTTCGGATTTCTTGGTCAGCTAGGACTCTTGACTTCTTGGACTTGGTTTTCTTTGACTTGGCCTCTTTTTCCCTAGACTGTTTGTGTTTTCAAAAAGCCTGTTCCTTCTTCTCTGTGCCTATCGTTTTCTTCTTTGAAGATGACCCGAATTTCAATGGAGACACTGTGAGAAATCCTTTCTTTTTCAATGGCTTCTTTGTCATCTTAGGAGGGATTGTTGGTGGTGATGAGTATGGATCTGTGGGAATATCTACATGATTGTCAAGCATTAATCTAATTTTATTTGCTCTTAAACAACATGAAGTTGTAAAGTGCAAGGAATTATGACATTAATCTTAGTACATCTTAGTATGATATGTTAAGAAAAATGCATAAATTACTCACAACTACTCTTTTAGATGTGTTAGACGTTTTTATTGCATGTATACTCACAACTTCCTCTGAATCCAATGGCATCCAGGTCCCTCTGGTAATTAATGTAGTAGTTCTTGTGAGTACGCAGATACTAGATTTATGCATCTCAAAGTCCCAGAGCGTGCCATGTTTACATGGAAATCTTATTTCTCTTGTGAGTATGCGAGCACCAGAGTCGTGCTTCATGGATGTAAAGAAGACTCAATTGAGCAAGAACAAGACTCAATCAATAAGTTAAGGCAACATGATCAAAGACATCCATGCAAAATGTTAGTATGGGACATGGATGTTGCATGCAAGAATGGGAGCTAGTGTTCGAGTGCCTTGATAAGGTGCAGTTTAGACCATTGGGTGCAGTCTTGACATAATGCATGGGTGTGAGGATTGGTGTTGAAAAGACCACAAGGTAGGAAGGAATTTTCAGGCCTATATACATGAGCCCATTGTAAAAACATGTGGCATCATTTGTGGTGATGTGTGCGCAAAAGTTTCTTAAGTGCAATGCATTAAGCCCTTAGGTTTTGAGTAAGTGCACCATCATTTTGTGGTGAGTGCATGTGGAGGTGGTTTGGACTGTCTAGGAAGATGTGTTTGGACTTTCTAGGAGAGTACTTACAAACAACCAACTATACCAGCTCTACCCTTCATGGGGAGCACTTTACCCACTCAGTGGGGAGCCAATATAAGCAGTAAAAGGAGGTGGGGAGCCAATATAAGCAATAAAAGGAGGTGAGACCCACTTTACCCACTTTTAGTGGGGAGCCATTATAAGCAGTAAAAGGAGGTGGAAGGGGTTCCTTGCACTTACCAGTTTGTTGGGAAGAATGGTGACACGAATGTTACGTTGATTTTGCTGCTTGTCAGAATACTAGTAGTGCGTGGCACCTTAAAATTGGAGCTAGCATAACATCATGAAGAAGTGGCCAAATGTGGGCTTCTTTACGTCGGAGGCTTCTTATTCGCAATGATGCCTTGTTGTCGGCGCATCGAGGCCAGTGCACTAGTTGGTTTCATGCAGCTGTGTTGGCTTCAAGTTGGGGTGTTGGCATCACTAGTGTGTTGATGCCTTGAAGTTACCTACGGGATCGCTTGCTTTTGGGCTAGCTATACAGGGCTTCTTGCTGTGGCGATGGAGAGGGTAGGCTTGGCCCGTTATTGGTCATTCATTCTCGTATGCACTCATGGAAAAGGTTCACAACCCAATGTCTTGAAGTAAGTTCTACCCATCTTGACCGCACGTGCCCTTTTAGTTTGACCTCAATTAGCCATGAATAACATCTTCCTGAGTGAGGAGTATTTGCTACCACAATTACACACCCCTTGAGCTCAACGCAGATGGATTCTGGTACCGAAGTGTTGTCAAACTCATAGTAGTTGCCAAAAATGGGCTTTAGTGATGTTGCCTCTCCTGATGCATGGTAGTGTGGCATGGTAGAGAAAGGATGTGATGGGCGACATGGGTGTTAGGTATGTGATGGAACACATGATTCAGACTACCGTAGTCACCAGTTACTATTGTCAAGAGTCTCCATGCAACCGCTCCCACTTTGAGTCAAAATCATGACGGAGAGTAGGGTGAGTGCATTGCAAAAAGGTGATGAGAACCAAGAAACTAATGACTAACCACAGAGGCATGCTACATAGGCTCTAAGTAACCAAAGTAACCCATGTGCACATGCCAATGTGTAGAGACAAGTCTCAATACAATGGCTACCTAAGTTTGGGTGCTTGGCCACTTATAAGTTTTGCATAAATAACAATGTAAGGAATGAGAACAAATGTGCAGTGAATCCAACCAAACATGTTGAACAAAATACACAAGGGCCACCCCAAGTTCCAGTGATGGAAAAGAGGAGTGATTTGCAAATATTGAAAAAGAGAAGGAAAGCTTAATCTTGCCTTGGCTTTAGGCACAAAGACTTCATTTGTGGACATGTTGCCACTAGTGTTCGAGTTGCAGGCAGCAAGCATCCTTGGACAACCCCAAAGAGAAGAGACCATACCAACCATCCAAAAATCCTACATCCTTGCGTCACCCCAAAGAGAAAACATACCAACCATCCAAAAATCCATGATGCAGGTGGCATTAGATTTCAACAGAGTCGTGTTGTTAAAGCAATGTGTGTGTTTTGGGGGGGGGGGGGGGGGGGGGGGTCGGCAATGCTTAAAGATGGGAGGCGAGGTCAAAGCGGAGGTGCTGGCGAGCAATGTGATGGCAGAACACGGTGGGTGCTGCAGGTTTGAAGATGAAGACAACAAACCACCAGGGGGAGGCAGGGCGGCATTGGAGGGAGGGCAACAAGGGTAGAGGGGTTTTACCTATTTTTAAAAAAAATCTCTCTTTAGGCATGAGGCGATCCACCCACCCCTTCAAGTGTCACGTCGCCAAAAATCATGATCCAAGAAACCTGATCATACAATCATACTACCCCAATGATTCGACATCTTTTATTGCCGCTCTAACTTCTACGATTGTGCATCGATTTCACATCTTTGATCTTTGATTCGTAATCCAACTCTAGACAATTCAATATCTTTAATCGTCTGAACTTGGACCGTGGTGATCCGTCTCTTAGACGATTCCACTTTCTAGACGATTCAACCTCTTTGATCGTTGATCTTGGATCGTGCAATCTTACTCTTGGTCGATTCTCTTTCCAAACAATTCAATCTCTTTGATCGTCGATTCTTTTTTCTCAAATCGTGATTCAACCTCACCGCTCTCTCATCTTGAATTTGTCGAACCTTGGATTTTTGGCGATCCGACCCCTAAACAATCCCACTTTTTAGACGATTCATTCTCGTTGATTGTCGATCTTAGATCCTGGTAATCTGACTCCTGGACGATCCCACTTTCTAGAAGATTCATTATCCTTCATCGTTGATCATGATGATTCAGCCTCACATTGACAACCTCAATGCTCTCATGTCTTGACTCGTTGATCTCGTCTCTATAATGGGATTCGACCTCTTCAATTCCACCCTTCGATCATTGCCTTTCAATCGTTGATTCGAATTTATAAACCACTAGATCCCTGAAATCATGTGATCCAACCCATCTCGATCCGACTTTAGATCATGAATTGGGCGATCAAACTTTTGAGATTGTTGATTCGACCCAAATATGTTTTTAGGTTTTTGTGTGTTTTTTAAAGTCATTTTTAGTGAAAGGTAGTGATTGTACACTTGAGTGGGGAGGGTTACATTACATATATATAGGGGAGTTAGGATTCAATGCCTATTGTGCATGCAACAATAAGGGTGAGGCAAAGAGTCGCTTGCCCATCCATGACAAAATCTTGGATGCCATTGCACTCGGCTTAGCTGCACTTGGGTGAACTTTGACCTTCCACCAACAGTAGGTGATTTGATGTTGCAACATGGCGCGCACATAGGTATTGTGGGGTTATGGTGATCTTTTTAAGCCTTGGGGTTATTCGACGGTGGCACAATAGAAGTGTGCATAAGGTTCGCTTTAGGGTTTGGCACCATGAGTGGCTCTTCTTCTATGGGGAACAAGGATGGAAAAACAAGGTATGCTTTAGGGCTCGACACCATGAGTAGCTCTTCTTCAATGGGAATAAGGATGGGTAGGGCCACTATACATGGGAAAGTTGTTTGTACCTCTTGGTACTCGGGGTCGACAAGCTTTTGACTTTTTTAAAGGTGGTGTCGGCGCACAAGAGTTGAAGTGGAAGCCACTACTCTCCATTCATGCTTAAGCTTTGGAGTTGGTGTCAAAGGCATGGCTTTGGGTCTCCACACCCACTTGGATTTGACATTTGAGGCTTCATTTGTAGGGGTCCGAGACATGGGTTTCTTTGATCTCGGCACCCAAATGTGGAGATTTCCTTCATAGATTCCTTGTGCTACTAGTAATGTGGTCGGGATCCAATGAGATGTCAATTTTTGGGGTGGTACTAGGTGTGGTACTGAGTACTTAAGTCATAGCCTAGATCTTTTTAGCTTCTAGGTTTATGCAGACAAGGTTTTCGGGACCTAGACTGATAGGTTTCCTTCGTAGAATCGTTGGGCTTATAGCAACTTGACAGGGTTCCAACAGGGCTCCAAGTTTGGGTAAAACTTTTTTGCTTAGTAGATCTCTGCTCACACTTGGGCTTTGAGCCAAATGGTGGCTATGCCATGTACTTACATGAGCGTTGTACTTTCCCTAGCTCAGCAAGGGATACTCTTGGGTACCCATACTTTTTTGATGAGCTCCTTGAAGGGTTGTTGAGGTTGAGGCTTGGGGAGTGGCCTTTATCTTTGTCGGTGGGGTTTTGAATCTCGATAATGGTTTGAGGAGGTGGATGACACAATGGCGGAGGTGAGAGGGTTGTTTAGTGTTAGAGGTTACCTAAGGTGGTGGTTTATAAGTGGAGAATGAGGCTTGGGATGTTGATAGGTTTGGGGTGCCCTCCTTTACGAAGGGCAGAGTAACCTTTCGAAGGGGAGCTTGAGCATTGTGGTCTTTCACCAGCATGGTAGCGATCCATCCCCTCCTGAGGATGATGCTCTCTTTCAATATACCTACGCAGGGGATCACATAAAACTTGCCTGATGCAACTTTAGATCCAATTAGAAACTTTGTTTTTAAAACAACCGATGATCATGGGTTGGGAATTAGTTACCGCAACAATAATGGATACTGCGGGTGGATGGTGCGAGGGGTGGGTGGCCTAATGAGGTCCCCACGTCTCCTAAGACAACACATTGTAGCTAGTCTCGATATCAACCAAGGTAGTCCATATAGCTATGTGGTCTTTTAGGGGGAAATCTAATTTAAGACAAGTTGATTCTACTGCTGGTTTTATCTCAAATGTGCCGAGCACGAACAAGGATGTGATTTTGACACTTCCATACCTTTTCCCAAGCTTCTATTGAATTGTGTCCATGGTTTCAAGAATGTGAATCCAGTCCTCAGAGTCAATAGGCTCTGAGAGAGTCTCATATTCCTGGTCCTCATCTTCACCAACCAATATCTTGCTACAAGCTCTACAATCAATGTGGTGTGAGCTTGCTACAAAATATTAATTGAAACAGTCCAAGTGGTCGTATCTGACTCGTTGGGTGAGAATGCCTTACCCCATGGGATGAGTCTTTCATACTTTTAGACGTTTCTTTTCAAGGATAAGTTACCTCACATATATAAATTTGATTGGTTTCCCAATCATGAACCAGCCTTGTGTCCCTAATGTAAGGCCTTTCGAAGATCATGGTGTTCTTTGAAAACCATCACCACATGAATGTGTGTGGTGTAATCTTAGCACAAAGGTGTTATGAATCTTGAAAGATGCCTAAAGATTTGGCTGTGTTCCCATTTGCAAGCTTAACCACAAGATTTATGCGTATGAGTGGTGGGCTTCCCTAGACCTCCCAACAATCCTTGTGATTCTGACACCAGCACCACCATCTAAGATTACAGAGACTGTCATTCCTTTATAAAATAATAGGTAGCACAACGTTCATTTCATCGCTTTCAAAGTAGTGTCCCGACTTGTTCATGGCTATCCTTTTATCTTGGGTATAAAAGGAGAGCGCACACTATAGCATGGCTCATTCTCCTCTTCTTCAGGTTCAAGTTCAATTGTGTGGGCTCTATTCATCCAATTAGATAAGTCTCTTCAAAGTTGAGAATTTCCTTGTAAAAGAGAATGTATCAGGACTTAAACTTTTGAGGATAAGAAGGCAGCAAGGCCTGCTATATCCCTAGTGTGATATATTCACATTCACTTAACTTGTATATACATTGATTCTTTCTTAGGAGGTGATGCCTTTGATGGGGTTGAAATGAAATCGTCACCTATCACTTGGGAGAGAATATTGTGGTGATCATGGAAGGCCAATTTTCACCTCCCACTCAATTCTCCCTCGTTGCATCTACTAATGTGAAATCTGGTCAAATTAGTTCTAGAGGAAGAAGCTATGGAATTGGCTCCTTTTACGGCCTTAGTAAGAATGGTTATGATCTCCTTTGGCGGCTGCTGGCACTAAGGTTCCTTCAGCAGATCTATGATTGGATCTAGGATTGGGTCATGGATTGACCTAGGTAGGATCAATGGTTCTTACTTGACCACTTGCTCAAGTGTCGGCTCTAGTTTAGCTTGCACCTTCCTCATAAGCTCTTGGGCTTATTTCATTTTCTCTTTCTCCAACACGAGGTTTGGGTACTCCTTGAGTTTCTAGAAGGTTTCCATAGTCAATCGGTTTCTTCTCCTTGGGAAGAGCACGTTTGAGCGGGAGATCGTTGGCTATCTCACTCAGCAAGGGAGGCAGCTTTAGAGCTATTGTCTGAACCACTCTCAATGGCCATGACATTGTTGCCCTTTACAATTGATCATGTGTTTTCTACGAGTTCTTTGAGGTCTTCTTCCTCTCAACCTCTAGGTCTCGTTCAGTAACAATTTTAGGGGTTGATGCAACCTTTGGGACTTGCACCTCTAGTTTTGAGATCAAAGCTTGAGCTTTCTCCTTTGTTGCCTTGGAAATTTCCCTCGACTTGGTCTCTAGAGCCTTGTGATAGCATTATGGAAGACTATTTGAATAATTCCTCCTTATATACTTATTGAGTTAAGGCGCATCAAAGTGATTGATGCCACTGGGGTGATTGTCACTCTGTTTGGATAATCATTGAATGCATTTCAAATCCACACTTGTAACACGTACCTCTATATGGAATCCAATGCCATTGGGATTTGGCATTAGATTTAGAAATAGAGCGAGGACACTAGGTGCGATGGTTCTATAAGGGCCCTTAGTAACACGATGTAAGCCATTGTAATGGAAACATTGAAGAGGAGGCCTACATGCCATATTGTTGAGGGCCCTTACTCTTTGTTGCACCATGGCCTCAAACACAGAGGTGTAGTCTATGGGTGAACCCTAGTGTGGGTATCCATAGGAATTGTATTGTTGTTGCTGCACATATGAGTCTTGTTGGTTATAAGACTCATAATAGCTCTCTTGTTCCTGGATTTTTGTCTCTACAAGCAAGGTCATTAAGTATTGCTGTATTGGTGTGGTTCTGGGGAAAGCCGCTGGGGTGGGTAGGTACATATGGAAATTGGACCAGTCTATATATACCTCGCGATAAAGGGTTTTGATATGTAGGCACTGGAGCTTGTGCCTATTGTGAGGAGGAGTGATTGGTGGATATTAGATATTTGGTAGTACTACACTATGAGGTCATACACTTATGCCATGGCCATTTTGTTTCACTAGGTTTTTTCCCATAGCCATCTAGGTATGAATGGGCACCTTAGGGTTAGCTAGAATATAAGCTGCCTCATCCTCAGTTTAGGGTTATTGTTCATTTTGTACTTCATTGTACCTCAAGTTCATTTTGGAACTAGCCTTCTACACACTCTTTCTCTCTCCCTTGTGCTATTTTTAACCTGTGAACATTGAGTGAGTGAGTGTTTGCAGCTTTGCTTTCATATCAAAGCTAACAGTGGTATCAGAGCAAGGTTTTTCCATAGCTTGCTTTCTGGTTTTTTTCTCTACACTATGTCCAAGTTCTCCATTGCTTGGTTTTCTGGTGTTCAAGCTTCAGCTTTTTTGTTTAAGTTCTACAAGCTTTCCATAGCTTACATTCTGTTGTAAGACAGTGTGAGTTTCATCCTTTCCAAGCTTTCATTGTAAGTAGTTTGCTTGCCTAGTTTTCACACCTTGTAACTAATAGCTAGCATACAGTCGGCTACATCAGTTGTGCTAACAGTGAGATACAGATTAAATCACCCAGTGACGTGCAATCACATACGACCGACTGCAGTTCCATCGATTGCAGTATCCAAACCTTTGACAATTAATTGATGGCTATTGATTTTTCGTTTGGTGACTAGATTTATTAAACTTACTCTATCAAAAACCATCGCTTCACGAGCTTTTGATGCGTGGTAGATAAAATCATACAATCATCAGTCTGAGCAATTGTTTGGTTCTCCAATCACTCGATGGTGCAACAGTGTAATCGTTTGGTTTTTCGATTATGTGTAGATTTTTCAATCAGATTTTCCAATCGCACGATTCTGAGTTTCCCTATTTTTTTCCAACTGCCTTGATTGGTGGTACAATCATAGCTTTTTACCATTGTGCAATCATTCACGATTTTGCAATCGCTCCACTTTCTAATCGGCTGTAGATTTTTCTAATCATCTGATTACAGTGGTTCACCAATCGCGAGCTTCTCTAATCATTGTGCATTCTCCAATCGCTGCACAAGGACAATCGCTCTAATTTTCCAATCTCACGACTTCTTCAATCGACCAATGGTGTACTTTTTCAATCATCTGGATCAATTTTTCAATTGCACTTTTTGATCATTTTTTGTTTTGTTTTCTAATCATCATGTTTTTCTATTTTTCAATCATTTTGTTTTCATGTTTGCCCATTGATTATACTTTTCAAACGTCAGGATCAATTTTTTTATTACACTTTTTGCTTGTTTTCCAATCATCCACAGGCAACAGTTACTGTTTTTCAATCGTCCGATCCGTCATCTCCAATCTTCCGATAGCTGTTTTTCAATCATTCAATCAGTGTTCTTCAATCATTCAATCAACTGCATCCAATCGTTTGATAGTACCTTTCTGATCGTCAATTTCTACAATCATCCATTCTTCTCCAATCTCTGATCTAAGAGTTTAATCGATGATTTCTCCTGTAGTCCAATTAACGATTCTTCATCTCCAATTATCAATCAAATCCTCCAATTGACAATCCGACTGATACTTTTCAAGAGCCTTCTGGAAAGTTCAACAGTATAACAGTTGCTCCTAATATTAATTCAAGCTTTATTTTAGCTTCTTTCCTTCTCCAACAGTTATATATGGCCAACAACTTTGCAAATAATTTGTTTGGTATTTTTTCCAAAGAGGATAAATTGGATGGATCTCTATGGAGTTTTATGATTAAAAAATTTCCTTGATGTAAAGGGTTTATGGAGTAACGACCTCTACCCTAGCACAATTGCTTATGTTACTCCTCAAAGGGATCAAGGCCTACAGACCCATCAACAAGTTCTTTAAGTTACAGAAGATGAGATTCACATGATGCTCAAGCTTTGACATTGATTGCCTTGTCAGGTAAAAGACCTATTGTTCCATACATTCGCTCTTATGAAACATCCATGCTCTCGTTTGGAACACTCTAGAAATTATGTATAAGCTAAAAATGATGTAAAGATTACCTTTCTTAGAAGACAACTTAATAATGAAAATATGCAAGAAAAGGAACCCATGAATGAATATTTAACAAAATTACATGACTTGAAAGAACAACTTCTGAAGTCATTCCTCTAAAAAGGACATGACTAACATCATTCTTAACTCTTTGCCTAAATCTTATCCGGGTTTCGATACTTCCCTTTGTCTTTCAAGGCAATGCATTTCTTGTTACCTATTAGAAGCTTGTTAGCTTATTGTTCCAAGAGAAACAATTCAGAAAGAATTTTTCTGAGAGTTCTAATAGTGATTAGGCTCTAGCAAGGATAAGGGTAAGAAATTTAAGTGAACCAGTTCCCATAAAACTTATGAGACTAAGAGTGATTTTGAAAAGCCAAAAAAGGTTACTTGTCAATATTTTACAAAAAGCCCAACTATGCAATTGAAAATTGCTTTAAACTTCAAAATAAGGAAGAGAAGACGAAGAAATCCAACAAGGGTTCCAACAGTTCTACCTCAAAACAAAAAGAAGACTCTACTAATGCCATTGTCCATCAAGACTTCACTCATAAATATTTGCACTTATAAGCCTGAATCAGATACATGTCTTAGTGCAATTGTCATTGACAATTGGTTTCTTAACAATGCTGCTTCTAAGTAGATAACTTCTTAACGAAGTTTGATCAAATATATGGAGACTACACAATGGTCACACTAGTACGTGTACCAATAATGTCTCTTACCCTGTCAAGAGTATTAATGAGATAGTTCTCACTACTACACGTAGTGAAGATCTTTTTCAAAATGTACTTTTTATTCCAAGAATCCATAACCGAGCAATATTGGGTGATCTTAATAGCTTGCAACAAACGAAAAAAAGAAACGAAGCCCTAGACTAATCTTTGACAGTGGTGCCAAATATATTTAGAGCTTACCTTAGCCTAGCTAAAGTGTGTGTCGTTGGATATTGCTTTAGCCGTAATCTGCAACTTCCCGTGTGGATGTGATAGCTCGTCCATCGCACGCTCACTCCGTTGTCACACCCGAATACTCCTTTGCCAAATGAGTGAATGAAAAGCTCTCAATGCTTAGATGGAGGCAAGAAGAGATGGTCCTTTATAATAGTTATTCTCTCTTACAAAGATAGAAAAAGAAGAGGCTAATACAAGAACACCTATCCAAACAAGCATCCATCAAGCAAGTAAGAACACAATAGCATGCAACCACGCAAAAAGAGGAAAAGAAGATAACTCACAAGAAAACTAATGCAAAGGAATAATTGTATATTGCTTATTATAAAAAATGACGTACAAGTGACTAGTTTTCACACTAGGCGCCCTGGCCCAACTTAAAAAGAAGATCCAACCTATATTACTATCCTTAAGAAACTATGTATATACTAAGTCCATAGACTTTCTCTATTCATGGTAAGATTGCTTTATATATTTCAATGTTGTTATACAAAAGATAAGTGCCTATTCGCACAAGTGAGATGACAAAGCGCCTTACAGTAGGTGGAGTGAGAGAATCCGTGCTAGCCAACGCAGTGGTACAAATATCATCAATAATTGTATCAAAAAGGTTTTAACAATCCCTTGATACATGGCATCTTTTCTTTCTTGTATACTCACTTCAAATGTATGTGAAACTTTTTTAAAACATATGTATATATATAAGCATTTAAAATGTCCATCTAGATTGATATTGAGTAATCTATCTAATAATATAGGAACACACCCACTCTTGTTCTTTCAAGAGGGTTGGACCAAAATTGAGCCGAGGGGAGAAAGGTCATCACCATTGAGCATCATGTACCTTTTGAGAAGAATATATTCTAGTCTTTTTTTCTCTAGGTTATCTACCTTTTTAGAAAAATCTATTTTTCGCTAAAAGGGTTATGTGTTTGTCCTCTCTCTCTCTCTCTCTCTCTCTCTCTCTCTCTCACACATACACACACACACACACACACACGCACACACACCATTTTTGCATGCTTGGGAAGTTAGCCATCTTATAGCTCTATCACAAGGTTGCATGCATAAGTTGGAAACCAAGATCTAGTCCTGTAGAGGTTTTGCTTATATGTATCATGGACGACAAAGGGGGACCCGTTTACAAAATGGAGAATGCATCCCAAATCTATTAAAATGGAGAATGCATCCCAAATCTATTATGTATTAACCATGGACAACTTTGGGACAAGAAGAGAAGAGAAAAGAGAAATCCTAGAACGTGGAGCAATCGGCTGGCTGGTTAAGAGTCCCTCCAAAAAAATTCAAACTGCTTCATTGCTGGGACCGCTTGCCTCCCTTTCACATACCACAACAACATGCAGGTATGAAAACTAGCATATGTTAAGTGATGAATCTACTTGAAAAATATGTGCACAGTGCGCGGGCTGAGGACTAGTATATATTAAGGGAGTGATAAATCTACGTGAAATAAATTTGAGAAAAATTCGGTGATGCTCGATGAATATATGCATATTCAAGGAAAGCTTTGAAAAGTATTTGAGGTCTATGCTATGAAAAAAGACAACCCAAAAAATGAGACACTGGAAGGAGAGGATTGACACGCACCAGTTCTCCCAATTAATTCATGCAATAACTGCACATCCTAATAAAATATGATAACGTCAAAAACTACCCAACTCAACGTCAAAATATTTTCTGAAGGGTTCATGTGCATGATCCATATCACAATACATGGAGTAGAGCTACACTACTCGGACTTCTTAGGCTCTTGGAGATGGAATTCAATGCATATCACAGGGGTCTTAATTATGGTGGTCCCTATAATCAAGACACCAGAATTAACACCCTTGTGATATGCATTGAAATGTCAAGATGGATGGAGGAGATGCAATTGCATGATACACATAACATAGACATATGATCCAACAAAAGAGCAAAATCGCTTCAAGGCCATACCCTATGAGTATGTATACATATTCTCTCTCTCTCTCTCTCTCTCTCTCTATATATATATATATATATATATATATATATATATATATATATATATATATATATTACTAACTAATGCCTAATGCCTAAGAGTGTATGTATATTCACTCTATAGGTATCTATTCTATACATACATACATGTATATATTTACATATATTAATGCCTAATGCCTAAGAGTATGTATGTATGTTAGGTCGTGGGAGCCCAAGCAAGAAGTACACGTTGGCTGCACCTTGATGCTCGCTTTCCTCTTCCTTTTCCCGCGAACCGAACGCCCTTGCTTTTCACAGCCATGGCCTACACCGTAACTTTCCTCACCTGTGTGAGCACATGGACATTGCCTTGGCATGCAGCCCTATCGATTTGCGAGACGAACCTCCGTCCTCTTACTCATAGATCAGAGCTGCTGCAGAACTCATAGATCGGAGCTTGGCTGTGCAGCAACTGCATAGAAGCCAGCGCTGCAATCGCATGAAAGCCTGCCTTCTCTACTGCTTACTTCGATTTGCAGAAACTGTGAGGAATCCTTAAAAAAATTAGATCAAGGTCGAAAAGCCATGCTGAATTTCCCATCATAATCGTGATCAAATCTCCCAAATCTTGAGCTGATTCGAGTCTAAACCCTTAATCTAAAGGCATATTCCATAGATTAAGGGATGAAACCCTTAATCTAAAGGCATATTCCATAGCAATTAATATGATGTTGGCTGCCTAATTAGGGATGAAATACGCAGAAATATATCGAACACAAACTCTTCTTAATGTCTGGTGATACATACTGAAGTGGGTCTTCCACACTTTTCTTTCTAAGGATCAAATGTCCGGGCTTGCCAATCTCCACCCCAAAGAGATTCATAGAAAAACCTCGGGAAAAATGCTCTGTATGGGTCCTCTTCTCGCTTCTTCAGTAAATAATCGATGCAATCCTCTACTTCTTTTTTTACATCAAAGTAGACTTGATCTGCTGCTGCTCTGATTTGCAGCTGTTCCTCCCTCCCTGAAAGGAAAACAAAGGAAAATACTACTATTACATAAAGAAGCCTGTGTCAATTTCTGAGGGACAATCACGGCATTACCATGCTCAAGCAGATTGGGGGGGGCGGGGGGGGGGGGGGTGGGTGTCTGTGGCGTGTTAGGCCACTATTTCAAAAGCTTGTAGATCATGTGCGTTCAGTTGGTATTTTTTAAACTAATACTGTGAACCTTGTCCCTATCAAATGATCCACCTTTCTTACATACTTATAAAAGTAGCCCTTGTGAAAAAATGTATCTGTATATTTATCTTGTATTATATAAAAACTATATTATTAAAAACCCCTTCTGTTGAGCTCAAATGCTATCTTCCATGTTTTTAAGTGAACCAAAAAAAACTTTATAGACCATGCACATCTATACCCGCAGTTGGGAAGGGCTTTCCGAAAAGAAAATACATCCGACCAGGCATTTTCGGTGCAAGCAATGGCATATGCATCTCTTGCTCAGCCACTTTCCCGGTTTCCCCACGCCTGCAAAGCAAATATCGCATCATATGTCGCACAGTTGACTCCAAACTTCTTTTCAAGTATGAATTGACATAGCATACCAAATCAAGGAAAACACACATGCATTCATACGGCCACGTGCATGCATGTGTGCAAGTGCACGTAAAAATATCAATGTATGAGCATCAGAACATGGACATTTGCATGACATAGGCACATGTTTGAGCGAGAGAAAGTAAATGTATAAATGTATGTAAATGGAGGTTCATGATGCACGTGCATGTGTGTGTGCAAGTCTGTGAGACTGTGAATGTATGTGCATCGAAGCAAGCATGACACCACACGTGCATGCGTGTGCACGAGAGAGTATGAATGGAAGCAAGCATGACACTGCAAATGCATGCATGTGTGCAGAAGTGTGAATTACCTTAGACGAAGATTGTCAGTATTAGCCTCATCAAAAATCTTGGTGAGGTAAGGTATCTTCTTCATGTCATTGTAATCTAGCACGAGCTGCATGAAGCAAAAGCTTCAGGTTTGGCATGCGTATCAAGAAATGAGGTATTGCTAAGAAGATTACAAGCTCAGGGAGTGAAAAAGTTAACCTCAAGAAGGTCATCTTCACCAATAACACCAAATGGCACGATAGTCACCCCAAAACGTGCTGCAGCTCGCACGAATTCTGGGTGCTCTGGCCAGAATAATTTATATGCTTCCCCCTGATACGAGATTCAAACAAAATAAACTACTTGAACTTTCACGGCGATGAGAGTTTCATTCAGGTTAGATTGTACCTTGCGATGAAGGGCCTCCCTTGCCCCACCGGGATAGAGGAGAGCAGACTCTCTTCTGGAGAGAGTTTTAAGAAAGCTCTTCTTGGTGGCAGGTACAGCTCCAAACACCCGGACATCGTCGATGAATCCGGGCTCCGTAAGGCCTTTCTCCAGAGACCTTGTGAACAGAATAGGGTGTGCCACACCCCGAATAATTTGTTTGCGCTTCAAAAATTCACAAATAAGCACACTTAATTCTAATCCCATAAGCATGTGGTTTCCAACAAGGAGAATTGGACCATCTTCAGGAACTCCAGATAAACCACGAACTATTGCCCCATCCTCCTCCTTGGAGAAGAATACAGGACTGCATAACTTTCGCAGAGGCCTTCAACAAAGAAAATAACGCAAGTTAATGACACTAATTAAGCAGTTTAATCCAGGCATGTTGCATTGATGTTTTGATGCAACAGACCTTACAATGCACAAGTTTCAGAAGTTTAACCCTTAAGCCCTTCTAGCCTAAGAGCATCAACGAAAGGCTAATAATTAAGCAGGAAGGATCAAATCCATGAATAAATAAACATGCTTCAAAAGGCAAATGATTACAGAAACTATGGAAGATCAAAACTGCCATCAAAAGGCTAGCTTCATCTGATTTACGATTCAAATCCCCATGTCTTTACGTACTATCATTGAAAATGATTTTCTCAAGTGGAGCTAACAACAATGTTCTAGAGTGTGCTGGGATTCTTCTTTCTTTCCTTGTTAGGATAAAGACAATACCATTGGACAACCAGGGGTCGAACATATTGGAGAACTTGGGTAAGTCATCTTTCCTTGTAGGTTTACCCATCCCATTTGTGTTTGCCCATGAGCACTGTCACTGGGTAAGTCATCCTTCCTAGTAGGTCACCCATCCCATTTGTGTTTGCCCATGAGCACCTTAACTGGGAGTTCCACAATTTGGTGTATCCATCCAGACCCCAAAACCTCAAGAGACAAGATCGTGGGTGTCCCCGACACCAGCCAATTTCTGAAAATTCCTAGTCTTGCACCTCTTGAATGGCTTCTTTGGATATATCTTTCTTTAACGAAACTTGGTTAACGGATCATTCCAAACAGAGCCAACCACTCAAGAAAGGGGCTTGCCCAAGTTTTCCGATATATCAGATGGGAGCAGCACTCCCAGTGACATGCTTCTAACATGGGCATATGGCGACTCTCTTGGCATGGTGCACCTTACACTGAAAAGAAGCTAGACAGGTAGCCATTCGTAGTCCTGGTAGTGAGCACAGGTGTATGAATAGGATCCTGCTCCCACCTACTTGGGCTTGGAGATTGAACCAAAGAGCAATGAGGAATTCTTCCAGTTTGGTATTTAGAGCAGGAAGGTCTCACGTCTCAGGTCTGTAGGCATAACAGAAATCTCCTCTTGTGTGCCCTTTTGGCAGCTCTCACACTCTCTTTGCAGAGGTAATATGCATCTGTGTTCGACTCAGTTGCATCTGTGCTCAGCTCAGTTGCACTTGGTCCCCTGACGTCCAGATCAATCAACATCTTCATCAGTCCTTCAATCTATATTTAAATTTGTTTTCCTCTTCCACCCTTCGTCCTTATCAAAGCTATCACCTAACTCGCTTCTAGTTCCCAAGTCAATTGTATGCCTTGAATAATTCTTACCTCATCCATGATGCAATGATTGCTTAGCATGATGCTCAAGATGCTAACGGCTGCTTATGCCTCAAGGAAAATTACAGTACAACTTTCCTTGAGCACTCCCAGAAGGTCTTAATTAACTTGAGAGATTCAGCAATGAGAATCTCTGTCAGTAAGAAACGTAGCCTGAGAAAGAGGCAAGCTGACTTCTGTCCTCAACAGGACTCTATCCTTTTCTTCCCCCCTTCACCAGCATCCATGCCTCTTAGTCCATACAAATTCAATGGTTTCTTCACTACAGATACCATCACATACTTAATCTTCATCCTTCAATACAACATTCAGGATAAAATGAGAGGCTTTAGCTGCAATATCAGGCAAGGTCTGAACACCAGTCTTTTCAAACTGGCCTTGGGCCAAAGATCCTCCCGTATGTACCATTTTTCACCACCCATAAGTGCTTTTTATCTGCCCGTAGGCAATGTTGCCGAGAAAGCACCATGTGGGGTTTTGAACCCAGGACCTCCTAGTCCTAGACAAACATCTCTACCACTTGAGCTATTGCCTCATTGGCTTTGAACACCAGTCTCGAAGGGGTATAGGTTTTGATGTCAATCTATAGCGGTAAAGTAGGTCGTCATGAACGTGGTTACAATTTTGGCTGATGTAACAGATATGATTCAAGTTCAGGTAACTTGTTGATCACCGGTGCAAAATCTTGTTCTCTTAAACCATCACCTTGCATAGTTCACTGAGCCCTCTGACCATTAGGACTTTAATCTCAAGAAAATCTTGAGGATAGTAGAGAAAAAATTATGTATGATATCATGTGAGTTGAATAGGAGACCTATTTTTAATTAGGCCATTTACAATTTTACATTTACAGAAGAGGTCATATTTATTAGTTGCCAGTGTTTTTAAAAGAATGTATACATACAAAAAAATGATATGTATATTCACGTTCTTAGAAGAAAAGTCAATCCTAAGCTTCTAGCACAATAACGCACAATAACTATGTGAATACGCCCCTAATCTATATTATTGCCCATCTGATAATTTGCTAAAAACCATAACTTCAAAGCAAAAATTGAATGTTTTCACTTAGGAATCCAAGCATTACAATAAGATCATCCTATGGAAGAGAAGAAATCACTACTTGTTTCGTTCATAAGCTTCCTCGAATTCCTTTGTTGTCGGGTATACATAGTCGGATATGGCATCGAACTTTTTGGATCTCCGGTAAAGCTTAGCTCCCCGAATGACAGTTCCCAAGTCCAACCCTTCTTCCTATCACATTTCAGAGTAATTCAGGAAAGAACACATCCACATTAAAATGTACTTTAAGCTACATTAACAAATAAAACGTAAGGCATCATCTCCATAGTAAAATGCTCTCAAAAAAGTTTGAAGGGCAATGAAAATAAGCTTAGGATACAGACCAGCAGTAATGTGTGACCAGAATCTTTGTAGTACCGAACAATACAATTTTTAAGGGTTTTCTGCAGCCTCTTTGCCTCATCACGACTTGGTAACATTTGATCTTTCCCACTGATCAAAAGAACAATAGCAAAATTCAGGTAGACCTTAGTGCAAGTGCAAGTGGGCCTCTCTCTCTCTCAAATTTTGATGGTGCATCAAAGCAAAGCTTAAGCATGATTAATTAAAGAGACCAAGGTGGATAGAAATGTTACGTACAATACGTTTTTAACAACGAGTACGGATAAGATACGTTAAGTACGTTCATGTTTATTTTTTAAACATATAAATAAAAAATATGACACATTAAAAATTGAGGAATTGGGAAAAGTTGGGGGAAATTGGGAGACCTTGGGAAATTGAGGAGACTTGGAGAAATTAGGGAGAATGGAAGATTTGGGGGAAACTAGGAAATATTGGGAGGCTAGGAGAGATTGGAACAAATGGGGGGAATTGGGAAACATCCACGACAACCCACACCATTATCCCTATCTAGAAGGCAAGAGACCCCTTGGACTCGAATAACTACTCAACCATCCCGATTCACCATAAGTTGGGCAAGATTTCCAAAGAAGTCTTGAAGGCTCGGATCAACTCATGGGCAGATAGGCACCGATAGAGGAGATACAATGAAATGGTTGAAAAGCCCCAAAATTGAGCAAGACTTTGCCACGGACAGGTCCTCTAAAGTGGCTAAATGGTGGAGACATGTCCATGTCACACCGTTGGAAGGTATGCACATTATAATGTGGTCTAGGCCGAATAGTTCCTCCTCAATAGTGGTCCAAGCATCCAATGAGCACACAATGACCAACCAATGTGGACCATTTTATTATTTTTGAAATTTTGTATTATTATTTTTTGGGTTGACACAACGAACCAACCAACTAGCCCATAGCACACTAAAAATAGAGGGAAAGGATTGAGAGGGCCTTTGAGACAATTTCTTATACCATCCATGCGTATTAAACATTAAACATGACCACAACCACTTAACCACAATCCATAAAGAACTTGCACAATGGACATGACACTAGGGTCAGAATGGGCCAACCCCCCTCAAAAGGTATTTTTATTCCAAGTACATGTCACAACCGGGATCGTGAATACAGACACTATCTGCCAAGGCACAACATACATTCAACATCCATCAGATCATAGACATGTTCCATTACATTTGTCACAAATATCAAGAACATATACATCCTCTAAAGACCAAAAGACAACTTTTCACATAACACAGTACTAGGGGCTAAAGTTGAGCCAGCCCCACCCACCGCACCCCCCCCCTCCCCGGGCGAGGTATCTTCATTACCAACAGTGTATTTTCTTGTACAAGATGTGGGTGCCCGGGAGCAGCACCAGATTTATCCAAATCAATATAATACAGAATAGAAAAACAAACCCTTGGTCACCAACCCAAGGCAGAGCAGTCAACAACTGCTCTCTTAATTACCTCAGGGGACCTGTCAGGCCCACCTGAGTGCTAGTACATGATCACACCCTCTAGCTTAAAACTGTCCACACAGCTGTTCGCACAACCATCTATGTTTCAAGCTCTCTGGCCACCTGTACGTTCCACCAGATCATACATATGACCACCATGCTTGCCCGGAATGATATCCTCTCTAGCTTCAAGACTGAAAACAGTGTTTGCAAGTAAACAAGATGGCTAGCTGTGGGGATCTGTGTGTGTTAAACAGTGTTTGCAAGTAAACAAGATGGCTAGCTGTGGGGATCTCTGTGTTAGTACAGAATAGAAAAACAAACCCTTGGTCACCAACCCAAGGCAGAGCAGTCAACAACTGCTCTCTTAATTACCTCAGGGGACCTGTCAGGCCCACCTGAGTGCTAGTACATGATCACACCCTCTAGCTTAAAACTGTCCACACAGCTGTTCGCACAACCATCTATGTTTCAAGCTCTCTGGCCACCTGTATGTTCCACCAAATCATACATATGACCACCATGCTTGCCCGGAACGATATCCTCTCTAGCTTCAAGACTGAAAACAGTGTTTGCAAGTAAACAAGATGGCTAGCTGTGGGGATCTCTGTGTGTTAATCGACCAGCCTTGAGATGCCTTGTATGCAAGTAGACTGCCCTGTGGAGCCCTGTATGCAAGTCGACCAGCAGATAGAGTGAAAAGAGAGAGTCGACCAAGCCTGTCCAGCCCTGCTAAGCACTCAGCCAGCCCATATGCCTGCACTCTAGCTAGCCTTGCTTTTTGCATGTAGAAAAACTGTCGCCCTTCTCTCTGGCAGCCCTTTTTCAGGTACAGTTGGCCACCCTTCAACTCATGTTCATGCCAATATTAGCTGGACCAGCCCAAAAAGGAACTCCCAAGCCCGTATTAGCTGGACCAGGCAATCAAAACAAGTCATACATGCACATGCAATTTCACAGACATATGCTCATGTGGATTAAATCTCCCAACTTGCCATCTTGTACACCAAAGTAGTCCTAACCACAAGCGCCGCCCATGCAGGCCTCCATCATGCTCTTGGATACTCCCAAGGCAACATCTTGGAGATCCTCCCACATGTCACAGCTCTGGAGGATTGTGACAGTACAAGCTTTGGGGGTTTTTCCAAATTCAGGCAAAACCGGATTATCCACATACACAATACCATATCATCATAATCATATACAATGAATCCATAAATCTTGGTCTCATAAAAATTGGCCAATATTTTTCCCCTCAATACACACAGGACAACATTTGCCAATAATCATCTATGGAAATGCCAAATAATAACCAAGATAGAAAATCCACATAACCTCAACCATAAAGAAGATGGTAGAGCTGGTATATAATCCAGCACAAAAAGTACATGAAGCTTGTACAAGAAGTACAATAGGCTAGTACAACACCTAGAACATATGGTACAATCGGTACAAGTACATCAAGTTGGTACACCATTTAGGACATCTGGTACAACAAGTACAATAAGTATAGTGGTTGGTACATCAAGTACAATGATTGGTACAATAAGTACAATGACTGGCCATACAACAAGCGCACTAATTGATACAAGAACTATTGGCATATATGCTATGAGTTATGCCACATATAATATGAGCAGTGCCACATGTGAACATGGGCTAACCAAGGGTACTTTTCTCCTTCTGGGTTTTTCCCCTTGGATACTAGGTGTGAAAGGACACCACACTTATTTGTATTTTGATATTGTGGAGTCAACTTACTTGCTCCACCCATTGTATCTCTTCATATTTCTTTGAGCATCAACCACCATATCTCTCACTCTCTTGAGAGAGCTTGCTGCTGTGTACTTCTCTATGTGTGTCTTTGTTTTCTGTGCAACCCTAATCCAACAGTGGTATTAGAGCTGGCTGCCACCCCTTCTTCACACGCAGTTCTGTCCGCCGGAGATTTCCATCAACAGTCCGCAGTTCCGTCTTTGCCTGTCCGTTCCGTCCAGCGCCTGACATTTCCATCCACTGCAAGCTCGCCGCCCATTTCGGCCACCAGAGGGGGCGGCACTAGTGGGGAGGCCTCCACCCTCGCCCACCGGCGGCTCTTGCACCACAGGAGGAGGCCCAGGGCAGTGCTCAGCCCCACCTGAGGCTTATGTGGCAATCGACGGATTTGTGAGTTTTTTTGTGCCTTGTTACCATCGCTTGCCATGACGTTTCCGTCGTCGAACCCGTCTGACGCCCAGTCGCAGTCACCGTCTTCACACCGACGCCGTCTCGCACCGTCTTCCGGGCCGTCCTCATCTCCGTCACCCATTTCGTTGCTGTCCAATTCCCACGCCGACGCGGTTGCTTGCACTTGTGCCCGCCGTCGGCCTCCCATCGACATTGTACCCGTCACCGTCTTCTATAGCACCCGCCGCCTGCAACAATCTGTCAATGGCTCCCGCCATCGTTGCCTCTAGCAATCTGTCAATGGCTCCCGCCATCGCCGCTTGCAGCTTCTACCACAACAATGCCGCAACTCCTGTAGCAACCCTGCTCCCACCATCGTCACCTCCTCCAACTCTTGCAGCATCCTGTCATCAGCACCCCGTCATTTGCAACACCTTTGCAAATTCAGGTACCTCATTTTTGGTTCAAATCAAGGGGCTTATGTACAATTCTTGGTTCATTGCAAAAATCAGGTGCAAGCAACACTGCAGGGCAACATCTCGGTGCAGGATTCACGGAAAATTTGGGGACTTTTCAGATTTTGGAGATTTTTCAGAATTTGCACAATTGTAATTATAGGACACAAAATTATGGGACTTTTCTAAAATTAGTGCTTAGTCGCACAATTAAAGCTTATTGATACACAGATTTTCGTGGCTTTTGTCAATTATGTGCAATTGACACATAAATCAACCCATTGGTGCTCAAAAATATGAGGATTTTCAGCATTGCTTATTTGCAGCCTTGTATTCATGGCAAAACATTTGCATAGGCCTTTGTGATTGCCTGGCATTGCACTTCGGTGCATTCAGGATTTTGCCTGCAGGCGCTTTTTACAGTATATTTGGTTGCACAGGTTTGCATCTCTCTTGCAAGAGATCTTAGCACATGGCTGGAAATACAAGCGATATATTTGGGGTTTTGTCCCAAGAGGACAAATTGGATGGCAGTAATTGCTCCCTATGGAGTTTCATGGTCGTCCGAAATCTTCTTGTGGCCAAAGGATTATGGGGTTATGTGTCAGGTGAAGATGCACGCCCTGTTGACAAAGCACCTAACATGCCTAGCCGTGGTGCTCAACAAGCTACAGTACCCACTCCTCCCTCACAGGAGCAGAAGAGATGGGATACTCGTGATGCCCAAGCGATGCATTTGATTGCTTTGTCAATAAAGCAATCAATAATACCGCATATTCGGTCTTGCAAGACCTCACGGCGAGCTTGGGATATCATGTATCAGGCAAAGAATGAGGCCAAGGTTGCATTTCTTAAGAAAGAGCTTGAGAACTTGGACATGAATGAAGGTGATAGTATGGCTGATCATCTTACAAAGATCGAGGATCTTCGGGAGCAGTTGCTCAATATTGATGAGGTCATTTCTGAAAAGGAGTTGGTTTCCAAGACACTATCATCTTTGCCAGAAACCTACTTGAACTTCCACACATCGCTCACTCTATATCTATGCGGGGAAACCTTGAATCAATCTTGTTTGAAGAGTTGGTTGGTTTGTTGCTACAGGAGGAGCAAAATCGGAAGACAAATCTTCCAGCATGCGTAGTGATGGGACTTTTACTGCCCAAGACAAGGGCAAGGGAAAAGCCATACATAGTTTTTAGCCAAAGGCTGATTCAAAACAACCTTCACAAAAGGCTAAAAATGATGCCGGCAAACCCAAGAAAAAGGAAAAATGTCACTACTGCAAGAAGCCAAGTCATTAATTGAATGAGTGCAAGAAAAGACTTGCAAAGGAGAAGAAAAAAGAAAGCGGCATGGCTGTAGATTCTTCTTCATCACCTGCACGGAAAGATGATGCATCACTAAATCTCTTGCAAGATAAGTGGACTTTCGTTACTTGCAATTATGATGCATCATTGGAGTATATGTCAGTTAGTGTCAATGAAAGACACGACACATGGTACTTTGACAATGGTCCTTCTAAACACATTACCTCACGGAGGAATTTGTTTAAGAAGCTTATGGCTACCCCTGAAGGCAAGCGGATAACATGTGCAAACAATTCTTCTTATCCAGTTCAGGGTGTTGGTGAGGTGATCCTCACAACAGCATATGGTGCAAACTTATGTCTTCCAAATGTATTGTATGTGCCAAGGATTAAGAAGAACTTGTTGTCCGTCTCCTCTTTTGCTAAAAGCGGATATGCAATCAACTTTAAGGACGACAGATGCATAGTGAAAGACCGTGAAGGTGGCTATGCACTGGTCACTTCCGGCACATTGTACCATGGTTTATATCAGCTTGACAGGTTTGATAGGAGAGAGCATGATGCTCATGTGGTTACCACTCTTACACCTGCCATGCATGAGGCAAAATTGTGGCATGCAAGGTTTGGGCATGTGAATTATGGCAGTTTGATGCTATTACAAAGGCATAAAATGGTACAGGATATGCCTCATGTAAAGCTCCCACCAAAACATGTATGTAAAGGGTGCATATTGGGTAAGATGCACAGATCAACAAGGGCTATCCAGAAATTACAGCTTGTGCACAGTGATGTGTGTAGTGCTATGCGGACGGGTGTATCAATTGAAGGCAAAATCTGATGTATTTGCATGTTTTCAGCATTTTGTGGCACAAGCTGAAAATCAAACAAGTTGCAAAGTGCAAACCCTCCTTCCAGATCAGGGGAGGGAATACATGTCCATTGCTTTCAAAGCATTTATGGCAAAAAAAGCCATAAAGCATCAATGCATGATGCCATATTCTCCTCAGGAAAATGGTGTTGCTGAGAGAAAAAATAGGTCTTTGATGGAAATGGCTAGATGCATGGTTAAAGGCAAAGGATTGCCTCACAAATTCTCGATGGAGCCAATAATGTGTGCTACACATGTGTTGAATAGATGCCCTACCAAAGCATTGAAAACCATCACGTCATATGACACCTGGCACGAAAGAAAACCTAAAGTTGATCACTTTAGAGTTTTGGATGTATAGCATATGCACATGTACCTGAGCAGTTGAGAGGTAAGCTTGATGAAAAAGCAACTAAGTGCATATTTGTGGGTTATAGTAGTGGCAGTAAAGGCTACCGTCTGTTTAATCCTTCCACACAAAGGATTTTGGACAACAAAGATATTGTATTTGCTGAAAATTCAGACCAACCATTGGCTGAACTTTTTGGACAGCCACCTTCGGACCCACATAACATGTTTTAAGGACTTCTCCCATTGGGGATTGATGGCTCAACAGATCAGCCATCGACTTTGCCTAATGGACAGCTTTTGAGTGCTCAAAATCGGTCCATGAATGAGCTCATTATACCTCAAAATGTGGAGGATGTAGTGGAGCAAGAGCGGACAGCAACAGAAGAGGCTAGAGTTGTGCCTCGTTGGCTGCTCCGTACTTTACAAGAAAGCAAACTTTCAGCTCCACTTGGAAGCAGGACTAGAGCTGGTTCACGTAATGCAAGAGAACATGCAGATGTTGCTTGCATGAGTACACTTTGTGATGTAGATGAGCCAGATTCATTTGAAGAGGCTCATGAGGATGAGTATTGGATGTAAGCCATGCAAAATGAGATAGATTCTATCCATAAAAATATCACTTGGGATTTGGTAGACTTGCCTGCTGGAAAGAAGCCCATTGGCACAAAGTGGGTTTACAAGTTGAAAAGAAAGTCTCATGGTACCATTGACAGGTACAAGGCCAGGCTAGTGGCCAAAGGATATGCCCAGCAAAAGGGCATTGATTATGATGAGACTTTCGCACCTACTTCTCGTATGGCCACAGTGGCTGCCCATCATGGATGGAAAGTGCATCAGTTGGACATTAAATCAACTTTTCTCAATGGGGATTCACAAGAAGAAGTGTATGTAAATCAGCCCACTGGTTTTGTGATGCATGGTCATGAAACCAAAGTATGTAAGCTTTGAAAAGCACTTTATGGTCTCAAACAAGCTCCTCGAACTTGGTATTAGAAGATACATACTTATTTGACCACGCAGGGATTTCGCAATAGTCCAATGGAGAGCACCCTCTATGTGAAAGAGGATCATGGCACTTAGATTATGCCCATTCTTTATGTGCATGACATGTTGTAGACTGGGAATGACATGGATAAAATTTCAGCATTCAAAGCTGAATTGCAAATGTCATTTGAGATGACAGATTTGGGATTGTTGCATTATTATTTTGGAATACAATTTGTGCAGACAGATGTTGGGATTTATGTACACCAATCAAAGTACATTCAAAAGTTGTTGCACAAATTCGGGTTTCAAGATTGTAAGCCCATCTCTATTCCGATGGAGCTAGGGCTGAAATTGAGTATGTATGATGTTGGAGACTCTTCGGACATAAGTGTTTACAGCCAAGCAGTGGGAAGCCTCATATACTTATGCAACACACGCCCGGATATTCAGTTTGGGGTTTCCCAGTGTAGCAAATTTATGCACAGCCCAGGTACAAAGCATTGGCAAGCAATGAAGCGGATCTTCCGCTATCTTCAGGTCTCCCTGGATCTTGCGTTGGTATATCCCCGGGAGGCAACTTGCAGTTACATGCTTACAGTGATTCAGACTGGCATTCATGTATATCATGGTTGAACAAAAAGCAGCCCCCTGTTGCCCACAAGGCAGCCTTTACAGCCACTGAGATTGTGTATGGCTGAGGAGATTGATGACTGATCTTCATGAGTGTCAACAAAAACCCACTACCATACTCATTGACAGTCAGAGTGCTATAGCCATGGCACGAAACCCAGTGTTTCATGCAAGTACTAAGCACGTAGAGATTCATTATCACTATGTCAAGGAGAGGATTCATGCAAGGGAGATCTCATTATCTTACTTCTCTACACACTTCTCTACACAGGACAATGTTGCAAATGTGTTCATCATGAAGGCGTTGGCTCGAGAGAAGTTTGAAGCTTTTTGCAAAGCTTTAGGCTTACTCTCCTTCAGAGAGTGATCTCCTCAGACCTTGTACAAGTTCACATTGCCACTATTGGGGGGGGGGGGGATTTATTGGCATATATGCTATGAGTTATGCCACATATAATATGAGTAGTGCCACATGTGAACTTGGGCTAACCAAGGGCACTTTTCTCCCTTTGGGTTTTTCCCCTTGGATATTAGGTGTGAAATGATACCACACTTATTTGTATTTTGATATTGTGGAGTCAACTTACTTGGTCCACACATTATATCTCTTCATCGTTCTTTGAGCATCACATCATCATATCTCTCACTCTCTTGAGAGAGCTTGTTGCTGTGTACTTCTCAGTGTGTGTCTCTACAATGCCAAATACACTTGAAATAGCAAGAATACCGCCATAGAAAAGTTAGAGAGGTGTAGAGACTTCTATAGAGTGTTGTAGACGTGAGTAGCCAACATGGGTAGAGGCTAGTTTTCAACAATAGAGCCCACTCCAATGACGAGAGAGGACTTTAATTTATAGATGTGAGGCTCTCATGAAATAGAATGGCAAGTACAAGCTATAATGACAAGTGGAGAGCTAAAGTTACAAGTGTTAGGCCGCTTGTCTCACTTTGATCAAGTGTTGTGTCACATCTCCCAATTTAAGTGATGGTTCATTCTCATAAACTTCATCTCTAAAAATATCTCTACTCGTAGAGCTAGAGCCAAAGGTGCTTGGCAAGTCTCCCCATTTGCTTCGCTTACAGACGTGATGACACAAACAAAATTTTCATTGGAGGTTGTCCAAAAACACTAACCCTCCTAGATTTTAGGAGTATGTTCCTTTATGTTCCACCTTATTAGAAATGTATGTGGACACCATGTAGAACCTTGTTTCAAAGTTTAATATCTCCCAAATCCTTAGAAGCTCGCCATATATGCGACACTTGAGCTCCAATGCCCATTTTTGTGTCCAAGAAACCATCTCGAGTGACTAGAGCAAGATTCAGGTGCTCGATCTTTAATCTCCCATTCCCAAAGCTTGTACATAAATGCATATCTGGGCATCTCAAAATCCACTAAAAACCCCTTTTGACATTGGAAATGTCCAGGCTCGTGATGGAGGAGGCAATAGCATAGAAGTAATGTGTCTTTTGTTGCTTTGTAGATTTCATGAAGGCCTATGACAACACAGAGATCACCGCTCTTTGCTCGCCCAAAGAGTTGCATTTTCCACTAGATTTGATGTAGAGAGTGTTGGCACTGTAAGTCAGTGATGGGTAGGATTCAAGCTCTAAGTAGAGCATGTCAAGTGAGATTTGTAGCACCATGGAAAAAACCTCTTAAAAACTTGTTTCGCCCAATTTTAAAAAAGAAATTACTTTTTTTTTCCCTTATTCTTTATTTTTGTGGGAATTTTTTTGGGAATGAAATGAGCCCTATTTTACCTCCTTTTTTTTTGTCCACTATAGCTCTTTGATTGTTCATACGTTGGCCATGTTTTCTTTGGCAAATGGTGTCTTTTAATTTACTCATGGATTACAAGTATCACTTTTTCATCTCATAGACCCTTTGGGTCTTTTTGTAGATGTTAATATAAAATCTCTCTCTCTCTCTCTCTCTCTCTCTCTCTCATTTTACCCGTTCTTTTTTCACATTGACACCAAGTGCTACGGAGATAGAGACTCAAGAGTAATCAACACATGCAATTGACAAATGCTTAATTGCCAATCAACTATGTTTTCTAGTGGTTTCTACAAGTTTTTCAAATATTTATAATCTAGAAAGATATTATTTTGCAAAACTCTTGATTTCAAAGCCAAAGGATGAAATGTTTCGAAACAAAACCTCAAAAACAACGAAAAAAACCCTTGAATTGTTTCTTGTGACTATGCTTCATATGTCTATCTTGTGAATTACTTTCACCCGTCCTATCTTCACCACACACTTGCCTGGCCAACTGCTACACTCACTTGACTCCAGAGACAATACTTTCACACCCACTTTCAAGAACCCACCACGAAGTGTCGGCTATTTGACACATTGTTCAGGCCAGCTATGTTGTACGGGCTCCATTTTGAGGAGGTGAACTGGGAGAGGGCGATCAAGAGAGTGCAAGTGATGATGTTTTTAAGCATGATCAAAAGCAAGCCCTCTATACCATATGAGATAGTCTTGGCAGAGTTTCGGGTAGCACCACTGTTCATTGATACTCTCTTCCAAACGATCACCTACATTTCCCATGGGTACACATTGGATAGAGATCACCTATCAAGGACATTTAAGCTTTCCCCAAAGCTTCAGTTCTACAGAGAGCATTTCATTATCTCCACAAAAACATGGACAGGGAGTGCAAAGGGCATCCCATGAGACAGACAGGTATGCATACTCGAGATTTGGGACTTGCTTCAGTGATGTAGAGAGGAAGCCCCACAGAGGTGGGGGATATTAAGGCCACGTTCACGGTCCATGAGGAGGATCCACGAGGAGGACAACACATTACGAGCCTGGACACATGAGGTTCTTCTAATTCCTACATTAACGTACACACATGGTCTATCATCTACATAGCACATTGACCCAGTCTATCCTTTCAACGACAGCTAGCCTTTTACTTTTTGCATGTTGTCTTAATATCCGGTTTACTCATTGATCACATGAAACAGCTTTTTGGTGTCATAGACCTTTCAAGTCTTTCGTAGACATTAATAAACATCTTTCTTTCTTCTTTCTTTCTATAATAGGGCCTTGTGTGAAGACTTTCCCCCCTCCAAAACCACCAACACCATTGTCCCTATCCATTAAAAAAAGAGACCCCACAGACCTCAACAACAACAAGACCATCATGCTAGGCCACATAATGGCCAAGATATATGGGGCAGTATTGGAGGCTGAGATCAGTTTCTTAGCAGAGAGACAAGGCGAGAGAGCCGTTGGCCAAGCAGGCTTCAGGAGGAACTACTCCACTTTGGATCATATACTTACCCTCTCAGTTATTATTGTGGAGGTGAAGGCACAAAAGAAAAAGTGAAAGCAAAAGGTGTACTCCTGTTTTGTGGATTTTCAAACAGGCCTTTGATTCAATCCCTCAATCCCAACTCCTAGATCACCTATAGGCGCTTTGGTTTCCATTAGATATGATATGGGGAGTGATGGTCCTATAGAAGGCCGTGGTAGAGCCCGAGCACCAAGAGGGCTCCTAGGGACCATCAGTAGCGCTACATTGTTCGGGCTGAACATCGATGAGATCTCGTCATTTGTGGTCAGGGCAGGCACATGGCTTGCTCAGGAAGATGTGCCCATTCTGTTGTATGCGGATGACATCGTCCTAATCTCCAACTCTATGGAGGGACTACAGAGATATTTGGATGCATTACAACAATTTTGTAACAACAGAGACCCCCCGGTTAATCTCATGGTATTTAACACTTCATACCGACAGACAGCAAGCAAGTCTTTTCTATATAGAGGACCCCAAGTGGAGATCGTCTCATCTTATGTTTACCTTGTAGTGACCACACAGATCCAATCTTTTCCATGAGACCAAGTGTACAGACTTGCCTGGAGAAAGAGAGTGCGTCCAGGCTCACTTCTAGGACCCCGCACCAAGTGTTGGCTTTTGACACTTTGATGCGCCCACAGTACCGAACAGTGCCCTTTCTGAGGGGGCAGATCTAGGAGATGAGGATTGGAGGAGGACATCAAGACTACATTTGATGCTGCTTCATGCACGATCCACAGCAAGCCATCAGCGCCACATAAGATTATCCTGGCTGAGTTAGAGTCTCCCCATTGGTGATAGATACACAGTACACTGTTCCAGACCATCACCTACATGTGTTGTGTACTTACTGGATGTGGACCGCCTCCCACGGCTGGCCCTTGAGTCCTCCATGCAGAGGGAAAGAGCATATCCTAGTATTCATGAGTGGTCAGCTGGTGTGACTGACATGGTCTTCATACGGATTCTCTCCCCTTTTCAGTATAGTCTTGCCTCACCGTTCCTGGATCTCTCCCGACAAGAGATCAACCACCTTATCCGCCTCAATTTGACAGGGCTCCACCACAAAAACTCCAATTCTACAGAGAGCACTTCTTGCGAGTATCTTATAATGGTTTTATTATGAGGCCTAGATATCTTGCTTATTGCTATTGACCGGCTGAGAGTACCATCACACCATCTACGGGTTGAATCTGGTAGAGCGGAGGGCATCTCCCTGGTCCTGGGAGTAATGGATTTATTATGAGCCCTAGATATCTT